>NW_026596256.1:926657-941999 GCF_907164565.1 Psammomys obesus | reverse complement strand
TTCCTTCCTTCCTTCCTTCCTTCCTTCCTTCCTTCCTTCCTTCCTTCCTTCCTTCCTTCCTTCCATGGGTTGGCAGTTGTGGATTTCTTTGCTTAGTTTATTTTTTTCTTCTTTTCTCCCTCTTCCTTCTCTTTGTTGTCCATCTCTCTCTCTCTCTCCTTTGTCTTTCCCCTCATTTTCTCCCTTCATTCCCAGTCCATCTTCTCCCCCACTCCTTTTTTTAACCTTCTCTCTGTCATTTCTTAAGCTCTTCTTTTCTTCCTTCCTCTTTCCCTTCTATCTCATTCTTTTAATTCCTCCTTCCTTCCTTCTTTTTTTCCTTCCCATCTTTCTCCCTCCGTCCTTTTCTTTTCCTTCTCCCTGACACCCTCTTTATTCCTCCTTTCCCTCATCTTCTGTCCTTCTACCGTCTCATATTTTTCTTTACATTTAGTGATTTATCTCAGTTGTTAGCACAAATAAATAACCACACAATATGAGGAATTGTCTCATCCCTCATCTCCCCAATTGAAAGACCTTAAAAACCACTTTAATCACTTTTTAGTTTTATGTTATTTTCTCTTACATAACTTTCCAGCATACTCTGTTTTCGTGTTATCTATCAGTAAGAACATGGTATTCTAAAAGCATTAAGAAATAAACTGATGTCCTTGCTTTTTATCATTCCTCAGAAGTGTTCCTTCTTGTTCCTTGGAGACAACTTTTTTTTTTTTTTGTACATAGTGTGTTTTTTCTTCCTCCTGTTGCTCATCTCCAAATCTCTAACTAATATTCTGCTATAGTTGTTTTCATTTCTGCATGTTATACATTAACCTTTTAGCATGACCAATCATGACTTAGCTCTTTCACTTCCCTGCCCTGCCCCAGAGCCTCTCCTTTTCCTTTCTCATTATAGACATATCCCAGTGTTGCTTATAGTACTGTGATTAATGATTATGAAGTGTACTCAGTGACGTCTCCTCCATAGCAGACTGAGCATTTCAGGATGCAGAACTCTGAACTTAGTTCCTTATCAGGGAACACCCAACCTAATGTGGATTAGAGAAAATTGGTAAATATTAATTTATTATAACTGTTAAGTGTGTAAATTAGTAAAATAAGTACGTTAAGTGACAGAATTTCAGGCAGAGGAGATGATGTTTTTAATACATCAAGTCAGGAGCACACCTCCCTTTGAGGACTGGTGGGCAATGAACACAGAAGGACACATATTAGAAGAAGAGAACAGTAAATGTAAGTGTTGGTCAGATCCTATGAGTGTTCTTGAGCTACAGGCAAATAAACATTTCCACTCTGGGGTCCACACATCTTTTTTGCAAGCTGTGCTATTGTGATGTGAAAGCAGCTTGAGAAATAAATTAATGAGCAGCTTTGGGTGTGTTTTAATAAAACTTTATTTGTAAAAATCCCTACTACAAGCCATTGCAATGGTTTTGTACTGTTTCATCCTGACTGCTGTCAAGATGCTGACAAACTATACAGAAGCTAAGAATGAGCTTTATCTTCTTAAAAGGCTGTAACACATGTGTATACACACTTATATATGTAAGTGAAGAACACTGTACAGAGACCAAGAATGGACATAAAGCCTAAAATACTAATTACTTGGCTAGTTACAGGGAAAAAGTCATTTGCTTCTGCGCTAAAGTGAGATGCACAAAAATTAGTTGAGCATATTTCTCTGCCCACCACACATGGTTTTTGTTCTTTGAACTACCACGAATGGTCTTGTTTCAAACATCACAACTAAAATATATGCCTCCTCTATTTCATATTGAAGACTCTCTAAATTTTCACCAAGCGTGTAAGCTCTTTCTTATGGAAGTCATTTTGTAGAACTTTAAATTTTAAACACATCTCCAGAACTGGTGACCACATGTGGCTAATGGCTATCACATGGTGCACCCTGCTCCTAGAAGCCCTAACGAGGAGCCTGCACGTTCAGCCCCACCACCCGTGTGTGACTGATGTTTGTGTGGGGTACCAGTCAGCATTCCTAGGGAACCCCAGCAGCTGACACGATCAATGGAAGGTCTTCAGGGTTCCCCACTAATCTCACCTTCTTGGCAAGGAAGACATACTGCTGTGATACTGGGCCTGTAAGTATCTCCGTGGGGACCCCTTCAACCCAGCCAGGGACATGACTGCCAGTTGTTGGACGACCCTTGTGACTACAGCGGCCAACAAATAAGAAAGGGTAACTCTAGTTCTACTTAGGAATATCTCAGCTCAGGTCAGATTCTGATGCACTGCATCTGGAAAAATAATCAGTGTTTGGCCGCACCTAAGCATTACAGCCATATTTACACACACAGGGCTGGCAGCTTTAGCACCGCCGCGTGTCACATGTGAAATTCTTTCAGGGAACGGGGGGCTATTCCTTGAGCAGAGTAAGCATTAAGAGTCAAGGTAATTCAACATTTTCTTTGAAACCTGTATTTTATTTTTTGTAGTTAGTTTTTATTAGCTGTGTGCAGGTTTGAAGAAAGTTTGAGTCTTAGACCCATACAGGATAGTTCTGCCTTCTTAACTATTAGTACAATTTCAGATCTTTCTTTGTAAATGCCTATTAAAATTCCCAAGGAGGAGAATGCTATTTAAAATTGGAAGAACATTTTTCCTCCTTTAAAATATTTCCAACATCCTGTCTTAATAGCACCCTAGTCTTTCTAGTACAACCATTTATAATCTAGTCATCAAAGGGTGGTGCATGGAGGGACAAGAAACCATTGCCTGGGGTTTTAGTGCTTTACTTTAAACTCCTAAGTCTTTGGAATTAACATTCCCCTTTGAGGAAACAAAAACTTCCCCTCCCCTCTTATGCTCATTAATCGTGAAGATTATGAGAGGGAAAGTTCGGGCGAGAACAGGAGAAATGGAAAAGAGAGGGGAGAGTGACACTTATGCTCATTAATCAGGAAAATTATGTGAGTGGACATTTGAGCAAGAACAGGAGAAATGGAACAGGGTGGGTCCCCTCTTTTCCTTTTGAGGAAGCCAGACAAGATTGAGTGAGAAACATTCCCCACTTCTTATTTTTTTGGGTTACATAACAGTTGAGGAAAAGTATTACTTTTGGCTTTATAAAAATGATGATTGGTAGATCCAAAGTAAATTATACAGAATGAGGGTAGATTGTGTAAAAGGGAAATTATGAGGCCTCAGTCAGTTATGTGATAAGGCAATCATGTCATGGACATTTTCTCAGGTAAGGACCTAATAGAAAGGGTGTGACTTTTTCCATGATTCCTTTCCAATGTTATTTCCTGCTTCCATCATTCCTCCACCCCTACCTGCCTCCCCACATACCTTGTTCCTCACCCCACTCCCCTCCCTTCTACCCTCCCTTCCTCCTCTCATTTCCCCTCACTTCCTCCCCTCACTCCTTTCCCCTCACATCCCCTTCAGCCAACCTTGCTTCCACAGAGATGTTCTGTTTGTTGTTTTTATTCAGAGATTGAAAAGCATATTTAATCATGGGGTCTGAACATAGCTTTAGGATAATGATGACATCTGATTCTTCTCATTAAATTCAAACCACAGAGGCCCAGAGCCAAGGCTGATAGTTGAGATTCCTTTCCTTTTGATATTTGTTTTTATAAGACACTTGGTTAGAAGCAAAAAGTTTCAAGTTTACATGTTTAATTTTTTAGAAATTGTTTTCAATGCAAATATTTTAACCCCAGTTTGCAATTTTAATGTACTTTTATTTGTTTAAATTTCTTTTTAATTGACAAAAACAAAAACCATGTGTATTAATAAGGGTGTTAGGTTTCAGTACATGTGTATATTGTAAATTAAAGCATTCCATCTCCTCAAAATTTTATTATTTCCTTATGTTAAAAAAAACATACAAACACCCTTTTAGCTTTATGAAATGGACCTGTACATGTCTGTTATAGTCACTGAGAACTTCTAGCTTTGAGCTAACTAAAACTTAGTACCTGTTGATTTTAATCCATGTTAAATTATACTCATAATAGCTATTGATCCCAAAATATGTCCTATAATCTCTTTACTTTCTGCAACTATTATATTGTGACTCCCTCATCAGGCTTTTGCCCTATGCATGCCTTTGCCTTCATGCAACTGTAAGTATTGCCCAAGATTCAAAGTAGAGAGTTTCTAATTTGATGGAACAACATGCAAATGAAGAGCAAATCCCCTGCTTAGTCCAGGAAATCACACTGTGCTGACAAGAATCAGAAAACTACTGTTTTCTGCAGTCGCTATGATCTTTCAACTTCTCAAACTCAGAGGGCGATCTTAAACGCCAGTGTATTATAGGCCTTAAGAAATAATTGTGTCTGTTCATGTGGAGCCCTGTGTAGTCACGGCTCTAGTGTGCAGAAACTTCCTGGCTTTGTAAATATTAGATTTGACAGTGTTGCTAGGAAACACCCGAGAAGTAAGTAGAATACAAATTATGAAGTATAAACTTTGCTGTTGCAAACAGTGCAGCCCTAAGGCACTCTCTATTGTCAAAACAGTTGTGCATACAACATTTTTATGCACACGTTAAAGTTAAGAAGCAACTCCTTAAAATGAAGTAATTGTTTCCTGTTTCGTTTTCCGCTTTCTTTTCTCTCTGAGAGCGAGCGGGAGCTGCTTAAAGTCAACCCGACAACGACAACGTCTATTCCCAGTTTACTTATTCTGGATTGGCTAAGCCCCTCTTTAAGAGGATGCTTTGTTCTGGGAAATGCTTTGGGTCAGTTGAGCAACACACAGCTACTGTTAAAAAAAAAAAAAAAAAGCTGAGTAATGTTGGCACTTTTTCAAGCTGGAGCTTTCTCATGTGGCTGATGCAAACCTGGAGAATTTGCATCATCACGCAGCCCAGTAAGTTGGTGTGACAGGCGGTAGCATAAATAAGAGCCCACGAGGAAGCTGAGCTGGTGTGTAATGATAGGGCAGCGGCGGCGGCAGCAAATTGACTGCTCCGGAGCCTGAGCCTCACAGGTGCTCCCGAGGAGTTAAGAGGAGTAATTAGATAGCCAGGAACGGTGACATACACCTCCGAGTCTCCACCTGTGGACACAACACTGCCGAGCCAGTCAGTGAAAGCAAAGAGGAACAGTCACCAGTCACAATCTTGAGAAACAAGTTGAAAGTTTGTTTATCTTCCCCCCTGTTTTTTTTTTTTCCACCCTCCTCCTCTGGTGGGACAGTGCCATGGTCAGAAAGCCAGTTGTGGCCACCATCTCCAAAGGAGGCTACCTGCAGGGCAATGTGAGCGGGAGGCTGCCCCCCGTGGGAGACCAAGAGCCACCAGGGCAGGAGAAGGTGGTTCTGAAAAAGAAGATCACTTTGCTGAGGGGGGTCTCCATCATCATCGGCACCGTCATCGGATCGGGCATCTTCATCTCCCCCAAGGGCATACTCCAGAACACAGGCAGCGTGGGCATGTCACTGGTTTTCTGGTCTGCCTGTGGAGTACTGTCACTTTTTGGTGAGTGCGCTTCTTCTCCGGGGGTGTGTCTGTGTGGCTCTCTGGGAAGGCAAAGGCTTATTTCCGAGGAGTAAATGAGTGGCAGATACTACAGGAAATGTTTTGAATTTTTGTTGTTGTTCAGGTATGTGCACTACCCAAACACCCTCACTGTCCACTGTTGGCATAAGACTGAATCCTCTGGGATTCCTTCCTGCAGGCTATACTCTCCTTCTCTTTCGTGCCTGAGACAGACTCTCCTGTGACTTTTCTCTGGTGTGATGAGAACAAAAACTAACGTTGATGACCCAGAAAACCAAGCAAGCCTTCCAGGCGGAGGGCTTGGGCTCGTGAGACGTGCTTAGAGCCCGGTTCTGGCAGCTGGCTGGCTGGCTGGCTGAACACCTGTGAGGTGCAGCCGGCATGGCCTGTTTACAGGCAGAACTGGATGTTCCCAGCAGTTTCACCGACGTTTTTATTAGCGAAACAAATGGGTGGCACTCTTTGTCTTTTTAACATTTTTAATTCATGGGCTTGTTCTTGAATAGTATGCTTTAAAATCCCTGGGAAGATGAGTGTTTGATGTCTGTCTCTGTTAAAAGGTATACAGTGGTGATGGCTTGGACCTTTTCCTCTTATATTTTCCCCTTCATACTTTTAAGAAAACTTTTTATAATTTCTCACTATGAGTTTCCAAGCTTCACTTGGTTGTCAGTGTTCTCTCCTTGCCTGGGTATGTTTTCATCTGTTTGTAACTTGGTCTCTGGGGGAACAGATAATTTCTCTGCATATTCTCTGAAGTTCATCTGACCAGGACTGGTATTACTTTGGTGATTAATTTTTTTTTCCTCTTCAAAATTTATGTTTCTCTGTTTGGTTTGAGGGTTAACATTGCAGAGGAAAGGCAAATCAACATAAAACTTCCTAAGTTCATTGTAAAGGTGACAAAACTTGGTGAATGGTCAATTTTTTTTTTTTTTTCATTTGAATTTTACTACAGGGTAATACTTTGGTTCCAAAGTAGCCTACACTTTAAAGTTACTTTGTTAACCTGGTACCACTTTATTCTGGGACCAAGTGCTAACTCTTTGCTCAATCCATTCTTTCTGCTCACGTTTCATGATACTTTAAATCACTGTTTGGGGAAAGCTACCTGCTTATAGAACTCATCTGTTTTTAGAAAGGAGGCATTTCAAATAATGTTGAAAGCACTCTTACTATAGAAAGATGTCCATATCTTTTAGAAATTACTTTAAGAATCTGGAAAACTTGGTAACATCATTTATGTGAATAGGCTGTACTTCATGAAATGTTTTATGACAGTTGTGTGCTGTCGCTGTCCAGTTCTTTTCACTCTTTGGAGTAATCCAGCTGTCAGAAACTCCGACAGAATCCTTATCATTATTAATATTAAAGTGGCTCTGGCAAATGCAGGTTCAGATAAGCAAGGAGAAACTCAGTTGTTGTTCTTAAAATGACTGTGTACCCTCAGGCTTCAAGTGTTCTTACAGTACTTGACATATTTAGAATAAATCAATATCTAATCAGAAAAAGTACAACCAATTTCTTGGACTTTGCATTCTTGCATACAGGCAGCTCCCACAGTATGATGTGATTTTCACACACAATCAATACTTATTCAGATGCTGTAAAACAAATTATTTTGAATGTTGAGCTAGTTAAATACACATTGACTTGTATGGTGGAAATGTGCTTCTACATAAGTCTGCCATCTTTGGTGGAAGCTCAGGAGACTACAGAGCTAGGGGAGTGTAATGTGGCCTGGAGTAGACATTTGACCACTTAACTTCAGAGATGTGCTTTCATGTTATTTCAACTTAAAGTACTGGGAGCTTTTTTTGACATAAAGTCTTCACATATAGGAAGGAAAGCAAGATATAAGTAGATAATCTTTCTTTACTTAAAGCTCTAGAACTCATGGTTCTAGACATTCTCAAGTCATGAGTGTGGTCCTTGATGGTCCCCAACTTAAGATGGTTCAGTGTCTGATTTTTTATTTATTTTTTATTTTTTTACCTTTCAGTGGTAGGTGATAATAACTGGTCATTCAATAAATTTCTTGAGGAATTTTAACACAGCATGATCTGTTGAAGGGTGGTTTTATCTAGATCAAGAGAATGTGTAGGATGATACCTAGGGTACAGTTCCCACTGACTAGTGCTTTGAATGTACTATGGTTGTTTTTTTTTTTGGTGGGGGGGAGCAAAATTACCCCTTTGTAAAGGGAGCAGCATCTGTATTTGGTTTACAATGTTTTGAGCGCTGAGGTCAACACATGGAGTTTTATAGCCTGCTTTGAACTTCTTTTCATCTGGGCACATCATTATGGAGCTTGAGACCTTTAAATGAAAATTCCATTCTCCCAGAACACAATTTAAACCTGGGACAAAGCGTACAGAGGTCTGGGTATTGATTCCCTAACAGTAAAGTCTGAAGTGCTTAAGACTCTTTCCAATAACAAGGTATAGTGGTTGTTTCTCTGGACAACCTACCAACATGGGGACTGTTTTCAAGAGAAGTCTGCTAGATTGTCTTTAGTTCTAAGTTAACGAAGTAACTAAAATAGCTCCCTGTAACTTCGTTGCTTTAGGATCTGAACCACTGAAAAGCAGTAAAGGTGCCTGGATTGTTCAATTGGATGTCGTCTCCTCCCTACTCAGAGGAGGAGACTAGGGTGTGGTCTTGGAGTCTTTTCTGATCTTTTCACTCTATAAAAAATTCTCCAGGTGACTCTGAAATAGTGATACTCAGATTTCACTAAGTTTCCAAATTATATTTATTTTGAACATTCTATAAGAGACACTACTACTCACTAATTACTTTCCACAGTTGGAGCCTCTTTAGGTGATTGGGCAGAACCCTGCTACCTTTCTTTGAACACTAAGCAATATAGACAGAGTTTTTTTTGAATTAAATTGACATTTATTTTTTATGTCCATCCTAATTAGCTCTGATCCAGATGATAGGTGAAGTAATGTCCTGTGGAATGTTTGCTGTGTCAGAGTCAGTCCTATCTGTGGTATACTTGGCCACCTTTACACATACAATTCTTTCATGAGATGAAAGTTCACTTTTTTTTTTTAACTTCAAAGGGTATATGAAGCTTAGGGCTTAGGAGTTTAAGTAACTCCTAATCATATATGAGTATTATTTCTAACACTCACATCTTAGCTTATAATTGATTTTATGTTGAATACATGACTGTCTATTATGAAATCTCTTTGTAAAACAGTTGTTCTTTTAACTGCCTGGGTGTACATTTCCAAAACACCCAGAATAACCATTTCTAGGAACAGACCAACCAAGCCAAGATTCATTTTGCTGACAAAACTTATTCTATCAATTAATTGAAGTCTCACACACATATAGTCCTTTCTTTCCCAAAGAGCAGATAACTCTATTTTGACTTACCAGAGAAACATTATTTATTAAAATACCATAGAGAGATCAGTTTGAGTGAATAATAACCTGTCTTAGCATGAAGTGTTATTATTATTCAAACAATAAGGCAAAATTGTTGACATCTGCCTTCGCTTTTCCCTCTTCCCTCTGGCATCTAACCACAAATTCTGAATCATGTTTGTAGGTACCTTTTCAAACAAAATTTCTTTCCTTACATTTTTTTTTTCATTTCATTTTATTTGGCCTTTACGTGTATGGGTGTTTTGCCTGTGTCAATGCTTATGTACCATGTAGATGCCTAGTGCCCAAGGAGGCTGGAGGAGAGCGTCAGATCACCTGGAACTGGAGCACAGATGGTTGTAGGTCAACCATGTGGATGTGGAGAACTGAGTTTGGGTCTTCTGGAAGAGCAGCCAGTGTTCTTAACTGCTGAGCCATGCTTCTAGTCCTTGGCTTTTCTTTTCTATGAGCATGAGGCAGGTCTCAAGTGTAAGGAAGTTAAAAGAGGAACTTGTGGGTCTCAGTTATGAGGTGATGACTGTTCTAATGAAGAAGGTCATTCTGACCGAAAGAGCTAGTCACATAGCATGCCACGTAAACACCACCTATGGATTCCGTCACAGGACTGCTTGATTGCGTGTCAAATTTGTACCTTTTTATTACAACCTTTCACAGGAGCCTTGTCCTATGCCGAGCTGGGCACGAGCATAAAGAGATCTGGTGGCCATTACACGTACATTCTGGAGGTCTTTGGTCCTTTACCAGCTTTTGTCCGAGTCTGGGTGGAACTGCTCATAATACGGTAAGGACATGGAAACAATTGAGGAAAAGTAAACCGATTCATTTCATCACTTTTTGGATCATCTTGACAACTTTTAACTAATTACAAATGTGTGTCGTGTGACTTTGTTGAAAAAATAAAGACCCCGGGGAATAAAAATGTTTTCTTTAAGCTCCAACTTTTATAGATGCATGGTTCTCTAGGAAAGGTATTTATTTGAGTGGAGGTGAGACTTCAAAATACACTTTGATAAACTGCAGCTTTGACTAGCCAGACATGATTTAACATGCTAGGAATTAGAGGTTTTGTTTTTGGTTTTTTTTGTTTTTTGTTTTTTTTCTTATTGTTGATTATGTCATCAGGTCATTCAACTTCACTTTTATGACTAAGAAATGTCTATGCCAAACAACTTAGTATATTATCAAGTCTTTGCTTTACAAAAGGTAAAAAAAAAAATCAACTTTACACACCACGAATGATTCATTTCCTCCCACTAAACAAATCAGAGATCTACAGTTACAAAAATCTTTCGATTGTGCTGCTGTGAGACTGTCCCCCTTCCTGGTCCTCTTGGCACTGAATCGCGCCAAGTCACTCTGAATAGCAAATCTCCTTCCACGTTGTAGGGAGTCTGTGATGTCACGTGTGTAGCCTGTGTCACAGGTGGTTTTGCTTCATGGGATGTGACTTGCACTTTCTGCTCACAGGGTTCATTAGAAATCACTGGGAAACCCTGCTCTCCCGTAAACACGAGACACATGAGACTCACACAATCACACAGTGCTGAAATCTCGGCTGGGTTTTCATGCTGCCATTAACAGAGGTGACAAAGGCAGCATTCTAAGTGTCTATTAGCAGGAATGATTTTTACAGTGTAAATAGAGAGCTTCAGAGTAGTGAATGCGTCATTGGTAACAGCGGTTCTTTTGCTGCTTAGAAATTGCTAGTGTTAAATGATGATAAAAAGAGGAATTTTTTTTTTTCCTTAAGATTTCCCTATCTGGGATGTTATTTTGCATTTCTCTCTGTCATCTTAATCATATAGAGTCCTTTACTTTTTTTCCTTTATCTTATTTTATTTTTTACATACAGTTAATTTCTAGTTAATTTCCCTAGTTTGTGCTATATTTCATCTTTTAATGTCTTAACTCATCTGAAAAACAAAAGTATCCCCTACATCCCATTTGACATCACACTCATCACCTTGCATTTTATTTAATACTTTATTTGCACTTTTTCTATTACAATTATAAGCATTTAAGTCTGTGCCAGCGGGACTTATAGCTCTTAGAACTTTCATGCTATTTACATCAGTGCACAGTGTATCCTGCATATCAGTTCTTTCTTAACAAGTGTCGGAAAGCCCAAGATTATATTATTTTGAATGTAACATACCCAGCATTGAAATAAGGACACTTCTGTAGAAGGCTGGCCAGTCAGGATGCCTAGCTTCCAGTCCTGAAGACCTTGAACTTGACGCCATCTTCATCCATGCATTTGTTGTGTAACTTTATCTAATTAATTGCTCAGTGTTGCTACGAGTGTGATCTTTCCATTTGTAATGGACAGATACGGTACCCATTCATTGATTATTTTTTTCTACAAATTGCTGCTGAATGACACATATCAAGATAAAGAGATCTAAATTGAAATGAGCCATAATTCCTGCTCCTAGACAGCTGATAATCAGATATTGCCTTAATTTTGAAAAACAAAAACAAAAACCTGTTCTATAGTCTGTGTGTGTCTCTGTGTGCATGTGCGTGTGCATGTATGCAGCCAAGTTACCTAAATACGTTCTAGAAGCATTTTAATACGTCTGTACTTACTTTTGTCACCCTGGACTTATACTTCTGGGATAGTCTTTTAAACAAACAAAATAGCAAATTACATGAAGGACACATAAATTTTTCTCTATTATTAATACTCCTGACATCTAAACAGTAATATCTGTGATGGCTAAATACTCCCCATTGAAGTTATACTTCTAAATTAATTCGGTATTGGCAGAAATAATCTGCAAAACTAATGCAAGCATAGTCACCCAATAGAAGGTGATGGGGACTTTAAAGTTGAGTTCACTTGCTCACACCATGTTTAATAGTTATTAAATTTCTACTGTAACAGATGCTGTGCTAGCCACTGCACTGAGATAATATTCTGGTTGGGACAGACACAGTCTTGTTTTCATAGAACTCAAAGTCAAGCAGAAGAATGGGATTTCAACGTGGGAATCACCCTAAAGTAGAATAAAAATACTACTGTGATGAACAGTGTCAAGGGGACAGATTTGGTGCACATCAAGAACATTGGAGTCACTTCTGTTGACCAAGACTGAACCTAAATACAAAGTACCAAAAGTAGCTATTTGAAGAGGCTTTGGGCAGAAGTGGTTCAGATCTTGGTCCTGGGAAGCTTGGATCTGAGTATATATGTAAGACCTGACCATAGCCAGAACATGCTATAAGGATGCTGAAACAATATCAGATTTAACTACACAAATCAAAGACTTTTATAAATGACAGAGAACAGCAAGAACATCCCCTTGGAGAAAGGAGGGAGGTGTCTCTAGGCAGAGAAGAAAGTTAACAATGTTTGTGGTTTTGACTGGAGGTAGGAGATCAAGGTTGGAGACAGGTAATAGTCCAGGGATCAGGACTGGGTGTGAGGTAACCACGAGAAGGAAGAGAAGCTGAAAGGGACTCTTGCTTGAGGTGTTAAGCAATTCTGTGAGTTTCCCTGTGTGTGGCAAGAATATGCACTCATATTTAAGATGAAATGGAATATTCCCTTTTTTCAGTTGAAGAACTAAAATGGGATGACTTATTGTCTGGGTTGCTATCTTCTCAGGCTTATTTTGTCTTCTTATCCTGTGGTTCTTTCTATATAAATATTCTTAAGGAATAAAAAATTTTCACTTGGCTTTGAGTTTTCTTTTTGCTAGAAATTTAAGAATCAATGTTAAATATTTAGGCACGTGTTGGCTTAAACCATTTATAAGTACTAATTTTCACAAAGATATTTTAAAAGTTAGCCATTACTTATGGTATAGGCAATATTTCATTTGGAATGCATGGCAACTTAAAGGACTATGAAGTTCTAAGCATAATGGACTTCTTGTTCCTCATGTTACCTAGTGAGACCTGAAGATAAAAAGCTTAAGTGAAAATGTTCTTTATTGTTTCCTGTAGTTAACTTAAATGTATTTTTTTTTTTTTTTTAGCCCTGGAGCTACTGCTGTGATATCCTTGGCATTTGGACGCTACATTCTGGAGCCCTTTTTTATTCATTGTGAAATTCCTGAACTTGCAATCAAGCTTGTAACAGCTGTGGGCATCAGTGAGTATATTATAGCTATAACAGAAAAGAAAGCAATGTAACAAAGTGATTGAAGGCAAATTTTCTTTAGTTTTTGCTTGGTATCCCCCAGACTGTATTCTCTGTGCTTATAGTTTCAAGTCTGTGTTGGAACAGACAGAAACACAAGATTTGAAGCGGCCTCTGCTATTACAATGTGTGCCAACTGTATATGGGATCACAGATGTTGGAGCTGATATCCTAAAGCAGACAAACAAAACCCCCTTCCTTCGTAAAATATTAAATGGATTGTTTATCTGAAGAGAATCTTAAAAATGAAGAATTATTTGAGGAATTATTTTTGAATTGGAAATTACCTTTTCCCAGCGATAAGTTGAATTGTTACTCGTGATGGGGCCTGGGGTTAAGGTTCTCTGCTGGGTGTGCATGTTGTGCTTGTGCACTGGTCAGTGATATTAGCAGTCACTCTCAGTGTTACTACCTTCTCTGCCTATTTCTGGCCATGATAAGAATTTCCTCTCAAGAGTTGATAGTCAGCAGCCATTCTCAGCTAGAAGATTTCTTTATGAGCTACAAATTAGGAAGTTTTTCATTTTGTTTTTATTAATGGGTATAGATTTTTAGAAGTTGAAGAAACGGAGGAAATGAAAAAGGGAACGTGTCCAAGATTACATACATGATACGGAGGAGGACATGACGCTCATTTCCTGTAACATTCTGGAATTCCATAGAAGAGGGTAATACTAATAGAAAAGGATAATCACTGTTTCCTGAGTCCACATGGTCACAGCTAACTAAGCTTTAAGACCCCAGAGAATGCTACACAGGGATAACTGAATTGCATACTCAAAGAAGACTGTTCAGAGAGTGGCTCCACAGTGGCTTTCTGGAATAACACAAAGATCAGTTCACTTTTGACCACAGACAGCCTAGGGCCTAGTCTGTGACAAAGTGCTAGTGATTCTTTGTGAAAACATCTCTGGTATGACGTACATGGATGTCTAGACTAGATAGCTTAATCCTAAACTCATAGCTGTTCTGTGACATCTCTGGGAAGACAAAGAAAATGACTCAAAGTAGACATTTTAGAGTTCCGGGGAGTTAAAATGTAGGTTTATGTTAGCCTTCTTTTCATACACACTGCAGGCCTAGGACAGCTAGGGACAACTGACCTCCCTTCTCCGCACCTCAGTATTGTCCTGAGATAATTATGTCAGTGTTTCCTGGGTGGTGAAGATTCAGCAGTTTGTGGAGTAATTGTGATGATGACTGCCATGTATTGCAAATACAGGGCGAGCGATGAATATTTATGCTTCTGTCACAAATGTCACTGGAATTCCCCTGAGACCAGGGGCCTCGACAAGGCCATCTCCCCAGCACCGCCCCCCCCCCGCCCCCCACTGCCACAGCACTTAGGTTGCCTGTCTGAGCTCAGTAGCTATCTGTTACTGATGGACTTTATGAGGAGAAGTCTACGGATTTTATTTTGATCTAGCAGATCTTATAGTTTGTGACCTGTTACATGTAGTTTTCAGTGGCTTTAGTCCTCAGGAAGAAGGGAGATTACTGGTTGAGAGAAACAGTCTGCTAGACAGGATGTGAGATCTAGCGCCATGAGCTTTTGTGTGCTATATCAGCTCACACAGTGGTTATAATTCCCTGGACACTGACAACCTGCAGTTGGAATACAGTGTCCTGGTTTCTTGGTAATGTGATCTTGGGCAGTTAAACTTATTTATGATTGTTTTATTGATTGATAAAATGCCTATGAAACAGCAGTGAATCTTGGATGACTATAGAAAGATAAAATTATATCAGATATTAAGGTTTTGAAGAGTCCCTTGCACATGGGAAGTTCTTGATAACTTTGATGTTGCATTAAAGGATTGGACTCAGAGCCATTTTTTGCATCACATACTCTTTTTCCCTGAGTGAGCCCCAATCACATCACAGTTATTTAATGAAGAGGGATAAAGAAAGGAATGTTTTAAAGAACTCCATAGACTAACAATCATGCTATTAATTAAAAGGCATAATAAGCAGAGCTCTTAAAGCAAATCCTGATGTGCAGATATTTACAAAGCCACAACTTTTACCTGCTTTGATCATGAAATTAGATGAATAATGATGTCATGGCTCTATTTTTGTCTTTGTAGGTCTGAACGACTCTGTTTTTATCCTCAATGTTGTTAAGCTTTTTAGGAGAGACATTCTTATTTTAGGAAATTGAAAAATTTTAAATCTCTCCAAAAACCGCAATTGCAAGAAGGCTTACTAAACTGTGTTTGGGCTCACAAATTTGTAGTCTGAAGGAGGTAGAGAGCCTGGAGACTTGATAGGGCCTTCTTCTTCTTCTTCTTCTTCTTCTTCTTCTTCTTCTTCTTCTTCT
>NW_026596256.1:871744-926647 GCF_907164565.1 Psammomys obesus | reverse complement strand
TTCTTCTTCTTCTTCTTCTTCTTCTTCTTCTTCTTCTTCTTCTTCTTTTCCTACTAGCTATAATATTAGATTGTAAATTTTGACACAAGCTACAGATCCTGATCAGGGAACAAGTTCCCAAACTCAGAACTACTGAAAGAGAAACAGGAATTTTCTAATGACACAGTTGGAAGTAATTTAAGTCAATGGATAAATTGGAAGAGTCAAATGGGCTTTTAGAGGAATTTAGCTTTAATGGAGCAGCAGGGGGTGGAGATGGAGAAAGAAATTTACCTGGGGGCAAATCTCTTACACACTCTATTTTTCAAAGCAAATATAGGTGGTGTTCTGCCTGTTACAGGGAAAGGTTGCAGAGATGTACAAAGTAGAGTTTAATTGCATGAATTACTTCCCTGAGTTCCTGGAGGGAAATGAGGAATTTAAGTCTCTAGTTTAATATAGAAAAAGGTCAAACTTCAAACGAGTTTCAAATTTTGTAAAATATTAACCATTTGAAAAATAATAGCAGAGCAGGGGAGGGATTTATCTAAATGTTAATTTACCCACATTTCTTAGAGCACCCCACTTCTGGCAATTAATAAAGATGAGACTTTTGTGTTTATCCAAAATCCTGACCATATTAGTAAAAACGTGACACATCAAAGTGTAACTGGAAAATCTTTTAAGTTCACTTTGGCTTATGCCCTTAAGTCCTATTCGGACATGATCACTAACCTTCTATGTAAGATCCCACATTCCATGGCTTGTATAGTTTGAAGGAAGAAGGACAGACATTCAGTATGTAAAATATTGAGTCTGTTGTTCTGATCTCTAAAGCTGGACCCTAAAGAAGCCTGTAAAGTAGAATATTGTGATAAAAATACTTCCTACTTATGTTGTTCCATCTATGCCACATCTATCCCTAATACACCTCCCCGAGTCTCGTGTCCTTTGCTGGTTTATATTATATAGATAAGAGTCATGTTGCATAGCATAAGCCTTTGCAGGAATAATTGGGAGGAACAAAGAAAATGGCATTTATATACAGCTAGCGGCCGAGAAGATGGTTCAGTGGGTAAAGTATGTGCTAAGCAAGCGTGGACGTCTCACTTTCACCCCTAGCGTGTAATTCCAGAATGGAAGAACTAGAGGCTGGAAGACCTCCAAGGCCAAATCAATGAGCTTTGGGTTCAATGAGAGACCCTGTCTCAAAAATGAAATGGAGAACAACCGAGAAAGATGGTCAACAGCTGTCTCTGACCGCTTAATATGTGTACACACATGTACACCTGCAAAAACATGAAAACACATGCACACAAAGAAAGACAAAATCAAACCAGCCAGTTCTTCAAATATTATGTTACTATCATTTCTGTTTTCCTGGCACCTTCAAATGATATTGAAAATATATGATTTGTCTGTGTTCATTCATAGTGTGGATGGTGTGTATCTCTTTAAATCTGAACCTTGGGTGTCTTTACTCCTTCTCTCCTTTTGCTAAATTACAACATAATAAAGCTGAATCTTTGGTAGATATGCACAGCAAGATGTATAGATACTGAGGAATAGCAGCCAAATCTTTTAGGAAGAACACACATAAAATGTAGAATTCAAGTGCCCTGAGATCCTAAGTCAGGCATGAAACCTCGCAGAGAACTAAGAAAAAGAGATGTCACCAGCTGTAAAGAAACTGGTTGTATCAGCGAGCTCACACTTATCTTTTTGAGCTATTTCCTCATTGTTTCACCTGTGAGCTGATGGTGAAGGCTTGAGCTCAGGAGTTAGCCTACCACTCCTCTCTCTCATCTTATCTTAACCTTACTGGCTGCATATGAACACAGGCAAGTTAAACAGAGCCTGGAGTCTCACCTCCTCATACAAAATGCATAACTGATAATAGCAACCGTGTCATAGAAATGTGAGGATTAGCAAATCCAGCGAAGTCTTTGCACAATGTCTGACAGAAGACAATAGTTTACATTTATGTGGTGCTGGCCGTGTTTATTCTCAACAGGGACATTACAGATACAGAGCTGGCCCTCTGTGCCTTCTAAAGGTACTTCCTGAAATCAATGCACCCAGGAAGTGGATGCTGAGAGATGAAGGAGCCCAGCGGCAGCTGCAGAGAACAGCGGAGGCACCCACTTTAGCTCATCTTGTAGCATTCATATATAGCTTCCGCACATGTTATCAGCTTAGCACGGAATATTCCAAAGACGGGAGCCAGAAAGAACATGACTTTGAGAGATTCCTTAATAATCTGTAACATCCCTCTTCAAACTGAAAGATGCAGGTGAATGATGGCGTGTTCAGAAAGACATAGTCCTTAAATCACAGCACCAGTCCCTTAGATTCCTCTAAACATTCTTCTTAAATACAACTCCTTTCAAAAGTGGGTTTCTTATTTCTAGGATTTATGGATATAGCTTTCACTGCTACACTTTAGTTTCTAGGAAACTGCATCATAAATAAGTAAATGAAGCCCACATGTTCCTGAATTTTCGTTTTGGTAAAAATTTGATGTCAACTTCCCACCGCCCCTCCCCTCCCCCAATTTCCTCATGCATGAAATTAACAGTTACTCAAAAAAAGTAAAACTCAGGCCAGAACGCTGGCACAGAGGTCTTTATTATCATGATATGGGTAGATGGTATGTATTTAAGAAATAGATACGGTTTATGTCAGAAACGCTCCTGTGTTTACCGAACCCCAAATCTGTCTTCACTACTGTTGGATAAGTAGCACAGGCACCACACTCAACTTTCAGCGAGCAGACACAGGATGAAGCAGTTGCCTTAGCCCAGGATCTCCCTGGCTGCCCCGCAGGCAGCCTCATTACCTGCTAAGTGGTACCTCCAGGTCAGCGAGGTACAACTCCTGAAATACGGCGAATCTACTAATGAGGACGATATTAGATGCTCAGAAAAAGCCGCGTTTGAGGAAAGGTTTCTCCTTAGCCTTACTAAAGCCTTAGTTTTACTAAGACTTCTTTCCTCAGCTAAGGGGAAGCAAGGCGGAAGGATCAGTTTCTGATGTTTGTTTGAGTTTTGTCTTCTATCAGTCTGGAAAACTTAAGAGAAAGGAGAATAACATTCCAGGTCCTCATTGTTTTTCCTGTTTCAGTGGACATTAAGCATTTACTTTCTTTTGAAGATTGCAAATACGCTTTTCTCAAATACGCACATGGACCGGAGTTTTCCAAATAAGAGTATTCTTCAGGTGCGGTGTGTCCACCTCTTCTCTTTTTCTCCTTCATCTTTCTCCTTCTCCCAGGGCCTCTTTTCTACTTTGTACTGCCTGGGATATGATCCTTTGTTGCTGATGACAACCAAGTCCAAGTTTTTTTTTTTTTTTCACTCTCTTGTCAAAATTGGATCTCTTTAATTAAAAAAAAAATATCATTCTCATATGATGAGCCATTAATCACACAAGAAGGTGCACAGAGAAATGGATACTTATTAGATAAAATGGAGAGAAGGGTCGTGTTGGATTATTTTCAATATTGGACAGAATTTATTTTATTATTTTATATCCATCATTTCTAATAAAATACCTTTTATTGACACAGTGGGACAATTTGTCCTTTCATTTATTCCTCCTCATTATAGCTGGATCATGATACCCCTCCTCCAATCTCAGGTCTTTCTGGCCATTCTCATCATTTTTTTTTCTTTGACATCCTTCATTTCTACCCCATCTCGCTTTCATTGGGCCCTTCGATGCCCCCATCTTTCTTTTTCTTTTTTAAATAAGGCTTAACATACTGTTTTATTTATTTATTAGAATGTCTACGTTTACCGAGGTATATTTGGCAAATAAAGTTGTGTTTTAGTATGTGCAATGTAATGACTTAATCTGCATAAAGCAAGTGAAGTGTTTACTAGTGCAAGTTTGTCACTGTATCCATCACCTCCCTCCATCACCTTTTTAGTGTTAGTTGTGTGAAGAGAGCACAAACACAGACTTATCCACTTTGCTCATTGACTATAGTTGCTAAAACATTTTCCTCCCCAAAATGTGTCAAAATATCGCTATAAACTAAATTTCAAATTTAAAAATACTTTGATATTCTGTCATCTATAAAGTCTAACATTGTTTTACAAATATTTCTTCAGACATCCTATTCTCCTCTGTCCCTGCCTTTCTCTTATCCCCCTGCACTGAGGAGTGACTCTTTAAACTACTCTGTGGCTCAGGAGCATATCATAAACACTTTTTCACATGATACTTAACTGACTGTATATTGATTTCAGATGGTTGTCCAAGACCATTAAAGGAATGTACATTAATTAGGCTCTGTTTGGGTATAGATCGGTTTAATTTTTCCCATTAATTATTGTATGTTAATAACATCTTACCAATTCCTAATTATGAAATGAGTAGACAGATTATCCTATACAAGGGAAGCATGGTGACAGCTTCTGACTCTACACAATTACAAATTAAATGTTAAGAATTCTGCTGGTTTGTTTTAATTCCCTGGGAAATAATTTTATACATTTAAAACCATAAATGTCAGGAATTAAATAGCTGTTAACTGGTTTTGGCGATACTTTGCCTATGTTTTTGGCAAGAACATAAAGGTGAAGTTCACTGTGTAGAATAACTCTTAACATTTAATCAGAGAAGAAAAAGAAAGTCTAGAATATCATCATTAAAATTGTGCTTTAATATTTTTGAGAACCCAGTTTACTCATTCATTCATTTATTCATTCATTCATTCAACAAAAATGTTAGTTATCTACCTGGGCCAGGAACATAGCTGATTCTGGCACTGTCAGAATAAATAGTCTGTCCTTAACGTGGACAAGGGTGGCTGCTTGGGAAACTGTTAGAGGTATAATAAGAGGAAAGTCTCTTGGGTTCAGATCCACTGTGCATCCTAAGCTGAAAAGTCCCAAGACATTATGCTCACATAGACAAATATATGTTAGAAGCCAACACTTCAGGGTAGGTTAAAACTCTCTCCTCATTATCTAGCTGGAAATCAGGGAGGAAGTCCAAGAATAATACTGGGTAGAGTTGGTCCTGATGGTGAAGAATTAGATCTCAAACAAAGCACTTCTTACCCTTTCCTGAGTCAAATTCAGCACTATAATGGCCTACTGGATGATGCCAGGATGAAATTCAGCATGATCATAACCCTCTAGATGACTTCATCATGAAGATGTCTTACTTTATTGTTCCTGCACAGCAATGTGTGTTCATTCTTACCAAAGTACAGAGAACAGAAGTGGGACTTTGACTGTGCAGGGGTTTTACCTAAATTCTCAGGCTTGATTCTCTCTAAGAGCAGTCTTAATGTGGGAGAGACTTGATCTGGGGCAGAGCCTGGGTTTCTATACTTCTTACATTCTGGTAGTTCATGCCAGCACTGCAGGTTTGTAGATCACATTTCTCTGACAGGGACCTAAGACATCCTTGTGCTCATAGGGCTTTGCCTTTTGTAACTTTGTCTGTTTGTTTGCAGCTGTGGTGATGGTCCTGAATAGCGTGAGTGTCAGCTGGAGTGCCCGGATCCAGATTTTCCTAACCTTTTGCAAGCTCACAGCAATTCTGATAATTATAGTCCCTGGAGTTATACAGCTAATTAAAGGTATGGACTGAAAAAGGAAATGTGTTTTAAACTGTGTATCTGCTTCTGGTCTCTTCTAACACTGACTTTCGCTTGTCTAGCAGAATCCTTAATTAGTCTTTGCTTGTGGAACTTAAACTCTGTACTGTCATCTAATTGATTTGAAAGGCTACACTAAGGATGAGTTGGTATTTATAGTTGAACGGCAGCAAGAGAATTAAAACTGGACCAAGCAACAAAATTAAGGTGTCTGAGAATTCTCTTGGTGTAAATTGCTTGGAGTCAAAACCAGAGTGAAAAACAAAAACAAAATGATAACAGAAACAAAATTGATCTGCTATTTAGCTTTAAGTATAGATCAGTATATCCTTTATTTGCACTACAGAACTTTTTGATAATGGCAACAAATATGAAAGATAAGAATATTTCTGGAAAATAATGAAAGACTGTAATTCTTTATTTTTTATTTGCATTTCCTTATTCTGAGGTTAGTACCCACAGAAGAGCTGTGAGGTTTAGAGACATCATTACTGAAAACAGGATCTTTATGTGACAATAAAAACTGTTGCAAAAACTAGATACCTTATATTCTATGTAAAACTTGCATTTACTTAGATTTAGTGGAAATGGTTGGAAGAGAAAGAAGGCCCAACAGGTTACTGAAGTTGCAACCAGAAATAATGAGAAATGATTAGAGTGAATCAATTGGAAAGAGGTGAAATATGATGTGGGTGTGTTTAGTATTTATTGTTTACATTGACATTGTCAGTTCCAAGAAAAGAAATTTGTAGAGAAATTTAATGTCCCCGCAGGAAGAGAGTTACAACAAAAGAAAGTGACAAAGTTCAGCCAAACTATTGCCTTTCATAGAGGCCCAAAGAAACAACGTTGAGAATCTGGTCACTCCAGTTGGTAGAGGGAACTGCTCCTGTCCATTTAATCAGCCTCGTGGGTGATCTTAAAGTCATGCCTGTAAAATGCTTTCATCAACTCCAGCAACCTCGGCCCCAGAATAAACACAATGAAGGATCTGAACAGTAGAGTTTGTGTAAGCAGCAATGTGGGTTTGCTGTTCCAGTTCACCAAGGCCTCTGCAGAGCAAGCTTGCTCACATTCCACCATGACTGGAGGCAAAATTGTCCATATTCTCCACGCACTCATCTTTTAATTTTCTAAGTGTCCTGTAGGGAGCTTTTCAGTTTGTGGAAAGGAGAGGAAGGTGAGTCACTTGCCCTTCTAGACATGGTTGTTTTCTTTCTTTTCCTTTTGTTGTGTAATGCCAGATATGATAGGTAGTTATACTCTGTAGTTGGTTCTGACTCTTCATTTATGTATGTGTGCAAAGTGGGGCGTGGTTAGCAGTTGATATTGTATTGCAGATTCTTTGAGAGCAGAGACCATGCTGAAACTCCTAACCTTTCCAGTCAGTTACAATACAGTGATATTTTAATATTGCTCATGGTATCAAGAATTCATAGGACCACTCTAATTCTTGCTTCTCACCCAACATAGAAATTCCCTGAGGATATTCCTGTATTTGGAGCATATTTTGGTACTTTGTCATATTTTCTTTATTACTATGAAATTGAGATTCTTAAATTTGTAACAGGATCATTAAGTTTTTCCACATTTCTCTCAGACTCAGAAAGAAAAAGGCTGCTCTGATGTGTGTGTGTGATGTGCTTATTTCCACTCTAAACAGTTGCTGAGTTAGCTGGATGTTGTGAATTCACTTATGAGGCCTGGAACTTCCATCTGAATACATTACTTTCATCTTCCCAAGGCCTGTGTTATGCATCCAAAATCCTCCTGAAGTTCAGAAACAATGTTCCTCTTGCAACACTCTCAAAGTGGCTCATTTGAAGAATTTTTTGAAGAGGCTCAGTCTACACAGTTTAGATCTCTTCTTTTATCAATTACTAATTGCAATACTCTAAAGGATATTTACCTTATGATCTGTGGCTAAGGAGACCACAGATCATAAAAGAATTACTCAATAGATATTTCTTTCTTTTAAAAATTATTTTTAATTGTTTACATGTGTGTGTGTGTGTGTGTGTGTGTGTGTGTGTGTGCATATTTGTGTCTCCACAAGTGGTTGTGTGCACATGTGCACAGGTGCCCACAGAGGCCACAGGAAGCATCAGATGCCCTGAAGTTGGAGTAACAGGTGCTTGTAACTGCCTGTCACAAGTTCTGAGAACTGAATTCAGGTTCTCCCCAAGACTACCACACGATTGAGCTGCTGAGCGACCTCTCCAGTTCAAAGAGATGTTTCTTTTCTGGATCTCAGTGTGTATATTTTCCTTCCATTAAAGCATAGAGATGTTTTAGTAAAGTAGGTATTTCTGACTCCTCCTGTCAAGTTTTTATAAAACTGTATTTAGAAGTTGGCTGTTTTGAGAAAAATATCGTTCATTGATTGACAGAACCATGTCCTCATTGGTCTCATCCTCACATTCTGTCACTGTGAATGCGGGGTCTCAGGTGTGAGCCATACCTGATATTTGATTTACAAGATAGTGTTAGTGTCATGTACCTCCTGCCCTCCTGACCTTTTTTATTTCCTATATAAAGGCCATTTTTTAAACAGGATCATTTTCTATTTGAGTACTCTCATTTGGGGAATAGGACAGAAAAACACTATTTTTTTTAAAATTTTTGTCTAATTTTTAATCTGTGCTGACTATCACAAATCTTTAACCTCTTAAACCACCCAAAAGATTAAAAGAAAAAGGATCCTAACTGTTGGCAAATGGACAAAAATGTTGATTCCAAAGTTGGTAAAACTTGGTTTGGGGTTTTATATAATTTCTTGTTCATTTTAACAGAGAAAACATGGTGGCATGGACCAAGACAGGGTCAATAAGTTATCTCTGTAAAGAAAGCCCTAAGGTGAAATGGCTCTTCACAGTTAAGCACACTCTGCTGCTGCTTGACATCAGCCACAGACATCTGCTCTGAGTGGGCGTGGCTATGCTCCAGGGAGCTTTGATATGAACAATCCTTGTGTGTTTCCTTGGTGGATTTTGTCTTCAGCCTGTCTCTGTTTGAGGAGGCAGGTGTGGAATGCAGTGCAGGGATAAACAGCAGGATGTTAAGAGCAGTGGGGTTTTAAGGGGTGTGGGGAGGCAGTGCAGGAGTTTCTTGATGCCTCCTCCCTCAAGGTAGGCTCTGACATTTCTTTCCATTCCTCGCCAAGTCATACGTTATATTCTAAGAATTTTGTCAAACTCTTAAAACTTCAGTTTATGGAATATGTTTCAGTCCACTTTAATGGTTAAAAAAGAGGGTGCTCAAGTAAGCAAAATGGAATTAACCTATTTTAAATGTCACCTTAATACTGTTTCTCATCTACAAAAGAATTTTTAAATGGTCTAGGTGACAAAAAGTGTGCATTTGGGATCCCTGCCCTAGATTAGATACAGTATTAGTAAACAGAGTTGACCATGAACAAAGAACGGGTCAAACAGGATAGCTCAGCTCACAGCCATGAATAGGACTGCAATAAACAATATAACCAATTCTTTGCAAAGTTCTAAAAGTCTTCCTGTTCTAATTGCAGGGCACACACAAAATTTTAAAGATGCATTTTCAGGAAGAGATACAAATCTAATGGGGTTGCCCTTGGCTTTTTATTATGGGATGTATGCATATGCTGGCTGGTAAGTTGATATCTCCAGATACTTGTATTAAAGAACTTCATTTACCTTTTGTCTTGTTAAGCTATTTTGTATCGTGAGTTTTGACCCTTTTGATGGGTTAAGGAACACATCACACATTTCTTCCTCAACTAGATTTTCATTATGTCACATACACAGCGATTATTTAATCTAAGTTTCAAGTAGCATGGAATTCTCAGAAATGAAGACCTATAAACCCAGGAAAAAGTTATTATTATTATTTTTTTTTTTGCCAAAAGATATAATGCAATGGAAATGGAGAGGAGGAAACTAAGTGAAGTCTATTTGCTCAGATTCTTCTTGGCTTCTTTGTATAACACTGCTTCCTCCTGGGGATAGGATAGAACCTCTCTCCCCAGAGACTCTCACAGTGTGTTGTGAGACAAGGTAGAATTGTATAGTTACCTTCCACAGAGAGGTGGGAGACAGTGGAGACATATTTCTTGATGGTACAGTTGGCTTTCGGGAGCTCAGTTCTAGTTTCTAGGAGACACTCAGGGGAAGACAGTTTCAACAGATTCTCGTTTCTGCAACTTACCTTGGAAGGGAAGAAAGAGAAGCATGAAGGAAAGATGAGAAGATCATAGAAAGCTGTCCTTCTTGTGAGGTACTTTCAATTTCCATCACCGTGGCAAAGCCTGCAACTTATAGTGCCGTTTTCTGAGATTCCCAAACAGTCAAGGTTGCTATTAGTTTGAGTCCAGTGGCATAAAAATGAACAAATAAGTGCTGGGTTTTAACGGCCAATATAAATTACCTCCAATTAGTCATCAGTGAGGACAGAATAGTACCATGGGGTACTTGGGATTAGTGCGTGCCTTATCAAGAGGCCTTTGTGCTAGAGTACTAAGGAGATTTATAAATAGAGGTTAATGAATTTTTTTTCCTACCCTGTCACGAGGAAGAAACAATTCAGATGTAGAAATGAGATGATCTCAGGAGATTAAAATGGCTCATATGTTTGAGGCAGGAAAAGCAGAAGTCACAATAATAAGCGTCAGCTGGTCAAATAGTATGCAGCATATTTGAGGGCCTTTACACATTTCATTAAGATGTTTCCCGCAGTTGAAAAAAAGATGGTTAGCAAATATGAGTGGCACTATGATACCATGGGTGCTTTTATTTCCTTCCTGCTTGTCTGTCTGTGACTCCTCCTGCCCTGCTGCAGCAGTGTTTTGTGTTGGGGAGCATGAGTCACAGTAATTAAATATGAAGAGGAACTTCCTGTAACTATTTTATTGACCTTGTGAGCTCTAGTTGAAACAACTATTTCAACAAAACCCAGTAGGTACAGCAATGTTATTGTGACATTAGAATCATCGCAGAAAGATTAATTTTTATGGTTATAGGATAGAGATAGTGGTTCTTTTTCCATATTTATAAAACCAGTAGTTAACAAGATGGCAACACTCTGAGAGCCTACAAATGCCATCAAGAAACCTTGCTATCTCAAAAATTATGAAAATATGTATACAACATGAACAAAATTTTCTCTTCTTTCTCCCCACACCCACTGCCTATTTTTGATTACCTTCCAGGGAATATTAAAAAAATGCATTCCAAAATAAACAGTGTGTGCCCTATTGATCTCACAAATTGCGAAAATATGGCATTAGAAGAAAATCAGCAGAGTTCAGCAACATGGGTTTAGCATAGCTTTGAAGCAAAATGTGTTTGAAGGCTGTTAGGTTATAACATAAGAAGATCAGCATAAAATATTTGTATACCCGCAGAAGATTTTTTGCAGCCATTGTGTGCATGCCTTGGTTTTGAACCTCAGTGTTTTTGAAGTCCTTTCCCTTTTGTCCAAAGCACAATGCGGTGCTAAGCAGAGAAAAGAACTGAGTGTGATCACAGCGTTAGAAGCAGAATCAACTCTTCTATGCCTATTGAGCCTGGATCAGGGCTCCATGCCCTGGGGCAGCAGCCAAGCCACTGTGAGGGTCCCTGGGAGCCCCAGAGAAAAGTAGGGGAGGGAAGGAGAGCTTTCAGCTCCAGCTGGGTGCTGGGAGCCTGTTGTACTCTTTCAAGAATGTGGAGTGTGGTGCTCTTTCCAAGGCAGGTTTGATTAATTCTGTTGAATGGTCCCTTTTGCCTGTGAGCAGTCCACGTTGGTTCCCACGGAATCATAAAACAGTTCCACCCTCACTCCACCACCTCCCAGCACTGGATATTCAGGTCACCTGCTCCGTGTACAGCCAATTTTCTTCACTTCTGTGGATTTTTCCATGGATAAAGACCCTTTTCATCTTGACTTCTTAGTAATATTGCATTTTACTGATGCTGAGTAGAAAGTGCTGCTGTTTCCACCAATAACCAAGATTTGCAGAGAACTTTACTTATTATACTCTTGTCTACAACATCCTTGTGTCTCCACCCCCAGTGTGGAGGGCCAGGAACCATCGATTTCTTTGTGTTCTTGAGGGTTCAGTCATAGCATTGGAAAGTAAGTTTAGGATTTTAAATGAGATGTTATCTGACCCAAATGCCTTAGCTGGAGGATGATAAAGAACTACGTAGATGTAATGGGTTGTTTTTCTGGCTGAATGCTGCTCTGTGAAGAGGCGAGATGATCGGGTTATTGATCCATGGCCCTTAGTTCTAGAAAAAAGAAGCAGAATTAGAAGAGTCTGTGGGTTTGGCATTCCAGAGATACAGACATTATTGCTATGTAAATGGATCAAAATGGAGTCTGAAATGAGTCTCAAAGACAGGAGCATTATGAGAACAACTTTTGCTATCTGAATCCTCCATCTCTTACCATATGATTGCAAAACTGGCCTGCACACATAAATCAAGACTTAAAGTGGTTACCACTCCTTTCATTGCTGTAGGACAATATTTGACTTAAAAAATGTGGAGGCATCGTAATGAGATGAAAGGAAAGCAGTTATGATCAGGAACTGCTGGCCAGGCTGCTAACTGTTTGGACAGGCAGCATGCTAGCCCTCTGTTGTCCTGGATACCTTGCTCTAAGAGCAGTCACCTCCAGCTGCGAGGCGGAATAGGAAAAAGATTCCACCAACCCTTGGGGATCCTGCATGGAGTAAAGCTTTGGCTTTGCGGAGTGCAGAACCTATCCACATTGATGAAAATCCCTTCACAGAAACATGATTAGGGGAAAAGAAATCATTAACTCAGTCAGGTCATGAAGTCAGGTCAGCACAACTTTAATATTATTGCCAATGTCTGTATTCAGAGAGACACATCTGCCAGTCCGCCTGTGGCCTTGGGGAGTCAACCAATTTCAATCTTGTATCTGCGTCCAAAGCTAAGCATAGCATGGAGAGATTTTTTTTTCCCCTCTCTTTTCAGTGTGTGATAGAAAATTGGTTTTCAGTGTCTTTTGTCGCCCTCTTTAATCGGATCCTCAATGGATTTAGTCTCCCTGAAGCATCAGCCAGGATTATTGTACACCTTTGTGTCAAATATCACCTAAAGAATCTGCTTCCTTTAAAAGTCATGTACAAGGTTGGGTATTACAATTCAGGGCCAACCATTGAATTTTATGCACAGTCATAGGAAATCTGGGACAATAGATGTTATAAGTATTCTTCAGGGGCCTTGAGAAGTAAACCAGGGGAGGGAGACTGCTGTGGCCTACATACTAGAGAGCCGATAGCATCAAGGTGTATTTCCCACAGTGTGTGGACTTTTTGCATGGAAATGATCTGCTTTCCTCCTCTTTTCCCCAAGCTGTACCCAAACACTTTCCTTTCCTCTGTTCCCTAGGACCATGGAAAAATATTTGATGTCACATTCTTTTTCTCAGATAGTTTCCCTCCTGCCTTAAAGTTGTTGGAAAAGACCAGTTTATCAACTATTAAGAAGCAACTGGCTGTCTCCGACATATGTGACCTAGCACTATTCCTTAATTCACGTGATTTATTCAGTTTGGGGAGGGGTTACTTATATATTTGCTTGTTTGTTTTTATTTGGTTCCTGTACTGCCTGTTGCCTGGGGCTTGCAACTAGCATGTCAAATCAGTCTCAAACAGCCCCATCTCTGGTACACCCAGAGCAGGCAGTACTCGCTCATCGACAGTCCACACTTAAAATTCTGCCAGCCAGTCTTGCATTATTTTGTGGAAGATAGAACATGCACATAACAAAGGTCTCACTGGCCGTTTCTTCTCCTAGAATAACCACATTATATGCGTTCTCTTATATGTGTGTTCCCCTAGAGTAACAGCAGCCACTGTTTTTAGAAATTTAACTTCCTAGTTTTTAAAATTCACCATTGGCTATATGTATGTGCATACACTTATTGCTGTTTCCTCTTCAGTCATCAATATGAATTTGTAACTTAGTCCTTAAAGCTGTAGCCACCTTATTCTTGAACATTGACTCACTAGTGAATCCAGAAAGGATTGTCATGAGCATGGGGCAGGACAAGCCTTTTTCCCTTTTTTGTAAGCTGTGACACACTTTAAACACATGGCAGATGATTGGCTAGTGTTCTGCACATTTGGTTTTAGATAGAGTAGAATTTGTTGTACCATGTGCCAAACAAGAGGTTCTCTTATCATCTAAGGAAGAATAAGAGAACAGTACAGTGCATGACTTTCATTCTGTGGAAGTTCCCTGAGCTGATGGGATGAAGAGACAGCAAGTTCCTTGTTACGTTCAGCTGTTCTTACATAGAGTTTTCATGTCCTCATTGTTGTTGTCTGGGCCCCTTTTCTTATTTGAGAGTGGAATTTCCTTCAACCCTTACTTTGAGGAGACTAGGAAGAACTTAGTAAGCCCTAAAGGGTCTCCAACAGCCCCTTTTAGTTGGAAAACAACATCAGGGGCACGCTTAGCCATCCCTGTAGCATGATAGAAACTCACTGTGAAGGAGAGCAATCAGAAGGTCTCAGGCCCTGACACTAGGATAAGATTTTAAGATCCCGTGGACCTTGAAAGTGAAATCTTTTGTGCCTAAAGTGCTTCTTTTCACATGTCATTCCCAGAAAATAATTATGGACCTGGGAAATGTTCAAAATTTCCTACTTTTTTTTTTCTGTTCCTGATTGTCAGTGTAGTGAGTGACAATATGCATTCAGCTGCCTGAGTACTCTCTCGACCTCCCTTCCTCCACAAGCTTGTGAATCGGGCTAGGTAGGATAAACACTGGCAGCGACTCTAAAGGAAGATGTGTGAGTGGTAGGATCAATCTTCTTATTTTAATTTAAAACTGTAAATTGAAGAATTGTATATGCCTCTGAGATATACAAATTAGGTTATGGTTTATAAATAGAACATGAAATAATTAAATCAAAGTGATTGCCAGTTCTATAACCTAATACAGTTTTTAGTTTTCTGTATTAGAACATTTGAAGTGTACTCTTTTGGAAAATTCGGAACACATAATAAACTATCATTTCTACAGTCCCTTTCTCTAAGTTTAGATTCACAGGAAGCATGGGCCATCACATTCTTAATTTCCCTCCCACACTGCTTCAGACTTGTATGGCAGAACACTGTATCCTCCCTCCTTTCCCTGTGCGTAACCACAGCTTGCACTTTTGTGCTTTGGGACAACCTTAACCTGGAATGGGCTTCATAAAAGCTTACTAGGGTAGATGCTATGTATTCTGGAAGGCTCAGATTGGGAGGAAATTCAGCAGGAAATGCTTCCTTGACCTTGGTTCTGCGCTGGCCCTCCTCTTCAAGCTCTTGTGCCCTTTCCTGGCATCACATCATGTGGTGCTGAGCCATCCTGTAAACAGTGAGTGTGCCCTACAGAATACAAGCTTTCTACTCTCACAGCCATCGCGTTACACACACTTGGATGACTCCACATGATCACATAGGAAAATGCTCAGCGGGAGCTCTTGCTGGTTGCCTATTTTCGTCTTGCTGCATGCATTTAATTGATGAGTAATTTTCGTGATTCTTAGTTTGATTTTTAAAAGTTCAATGTGGGAAACTTTGGATTGTGGTGGTAAAACGTACTAATAGTTGTTTTTATGTTTACACAACAGGTTTTACCTCAACTTTATTACTGAAGAAGTAGAGAATCCTGAAAAGTAAGTAACCTTGTTTACTGTGAGATATTTTTGTTAGGCATGAAATTTGAATTTTCTAATTAAATTATAGACTTGAAGAAGAAAACCACTGTGGCCCACTTAACTTTGCTGTTGTTATTATTATTCTTTTAGGTAAATTGAGTTATGTTTTCACAATAAATTACTCCCACAGATATATATTATATAATATATATTATATGTTAATATTAATATATGTTAAATATATTATATATAACCATATATTATATTCAATAGTAAACTGCCTTATATCTGTATTTAGGAAAGAATGAAGTTATCTCTTGTGTAATCTATTTTACACAAACATATACGTATAACTTAACATGAACTCTTATTAAGTGCAGTTTGAACTGAAAAAGTTGATTATGTCTAGCAATACAGGTACTTTAAAAAATAACTACGTAAGCTGGGCGTGGCAGTACACATCTTTAGTCCCAATGCTCAGGGAGGCAGAGGCAGGTGGATCACTTTGAGTTTGAGGCCCAGCCTGAGTGAGTCCAGGTCAGCCAAGGCTACACAGTGAAACCCTGTCTTTTATTCAGCATAGGCCATCTCCTAATCATTGTGCTAGGAGCCTCTTTCAGGATGAACGGGGCTTATCATCAAGTTTTTCACTGTGTTCTCCGTGAATGAAGGTTACTGAAACAAATGTGTAATAGTGTGACTGGCACCACAAGCAGAGTGCTCAGCGAGCATGGAGAAAGTGAGACATTCTTAACTTCATCCTGAGACATGCTGCTCATCAAGAATAGCAAGGGAGTGTCCCTGGTATTCAGAGAGAGGGGGTGGGAGGGAGAGAGAGGACTCTGACATGTGAAAAAGCGAAAGTATAGAGGTGAGAAAGGGCACCATTGTGAAACAGGTTGGAGTCAGAGGGTTCACCTAAGGGTTACCAGTTCAAAATAAGAGGAACTAGCTAAGTATGGCCCTGGGTGTGCTGGGAGACTGATTGCAGGTGGCCAAGCATCAGAGTTTAGAACACACAAGCCAACAATGGAAGTCAACACGATTCCTCACAGTATTCCTCACAATATTCCTCACAATATTCCTCTGATTCAAGTGCTGTGTGAATCAATATGTAATTTCTACACAAAGAAAGCTGATTTATTAAGAAATATGACCAATTTATGAGAATATTTTCAGATTTTTAACTGGAATTAGAGGTAGAGAAAATATTTACCAGGAACTAATTCTTACATTTTTGGAATGATAATCAGGCTATCCAGTGACTGATAGCACATTGTTTATGGAGATCAATAGGTAGGCCTGTCTTTTGAGTTTTGTAGACTGTGTAGACACAAAGATAGCTTTGTAGACACAAAGATAGCTCATACTATATTTAAGGTAAAATATTTATTGGATTCCCATTATGTGAAACAAATAACTAGGATTTAGCATGGCATTTAAAGCAGAGACATTTTAAAGAGACCAATTGCTAAAAATCTAGTATAAGAGAATATTTATTATTAAAAATGGCAAATTATGGTTTATGCATGTGTTCTAGATCATAGCATCAGTGCTCTAGAAATGATTCACATTCTAGGTTAAGCTATTTAACAGTTTAGACAGATGTGCTTTTTAGACACATGTTGCATGTGTGTGTGTGTCTGTCTATGTCTCGTGTCTGTGTGTCTGTCTGTCTTTAAGTGCTTCATACTGTTACATGTTTCTGATGCATTGCCCTGGAGAGACTCTCAGGTTAAGAAGTCCCTTCTTTAACTCTATTTTACCTCTTAGTCTCAGACACTGTTTAAGCCCATGCTTCAGTGCTTACAGACAGTAGAGAAAGGTGATGGTGACACATCAATTCATTGCATTTGTTTTTCTACTGAAAAGATTTTTTTTTAATATGCTGCCCTTGCAGAGACTGAGGTTCTATTCCCAGCACCCCATCAGGTGGCTCACAATTGTCTTCAATCTAACTCTGAAGGATCCTATATATATTTGGCCTTTATAGATTACTGCACCCACACAAAGATACAAGCAAACACACAGTTTTCAAAGATTAAAACAAATCTGAATAGTAAAAATAATGATCTACATGTCTTACTGGATTGTGCTAAGGAGTTAATGTATATGTTTATGAATGAAGGCTATTTTTAAATCTCCACATAATTGTTGCATCCTCATTTTAAAGAAAAGCAAACTTCTACTCATTTAAAAGTGTTTTCTAGGTTTCAACATTTCATGCAATTATCTTTTCTCAGTTGCTTTTGAAAGGAGTATGAAAAATTAGTACGTTGTAGTGAATCCAGCTCCTGCAGTTTTCAGGGCTTTATAATATTTTTAAAATATTATAAAAGGCTTTATAATATTTAAAAACAAACTTAGGTCTCGAGAGATGGCTCAGCAGTTAATACCACTTGTTGCTCTTCCAGAGGACATGAGTAAGCTTCCCAACACCCTTATCAGGCAGCTCACAACCACCTTTAACTTCAGAATGGTGGCTCTCTCAGAGACCTGCTCATGCACACACTCAGGAATTCCACCACAGCACTAAACTGGGATCCATCATACATATGCAGAGAACCTGGTGCATGCTGCTTCAGTCTCTGTGAGTTCATATGAGCTTTGCTCATATTGATTTAGAGAGCCTTGTTTTCTTGGTGTCCTCAATCCCCTCTTGCTCTTATACTCATCCCACCTCATCTTCCATGGGATTTCCTGGGCTCTGAGGGAAGGGATTTGATGGAGACATCCCAGCTAAGACTGAGTGTCCTAAGGACTCTCACTCCATTGATAATGTCTGGCTGTGGGTCTCTATAAGTGTTCCAATTTGCTGTAGAAGAAAGCTTCACTGATGATAGCTGATAGGTGAAGGCGCTGCTCCATGAGTACAGCAGAGTGTCATGAGAAGTCATTTTAGCAGTACATTTTTTGTTTCCATTTTCATAGACAAATCTTTGTTTGGTTTTCTGCTATGTCCCTGGGCTAGCTAATCTCAGCTTCTTGGTCACCCAGCAGTTGTGTCTGGGCTCCATCTCATGGTGTTGGCCTTCAGTCAAATCAGTCATTGGCTGGTTACTCAAGCTTTGTGCCACCATTGTCCCAGTATATCTTACAAGTACTACACCATTATAGATAAACTGTTTATGGCTGGCTTGGTGTTTTCCTTTCTCTTTTTGAGAGTGCAGAGTACCTTCCTGTACTAAAGACGATGGAATGGAATGGTAAAGGATCTATGAAGGCACTGCTCTCACATCTCCATGTTCAATGAGTATGTAGGTGTTGTCTTCAGCAACGGAGCCTTAATATCCGTGTGGGGAGCAACCAGTAGTCATGGCAATAGTCTGGTTTGTTTGGGAATTCCTATAGGACCCCTTGGCCAACAACTCAATTAGGTATAACCCAACATGCTCTTAACTGCTATGAAATCTCTCTAGTCCCTTAACATTGCATTTTGCTTTAAGGTCTTAATATTTGGTCCTTGTGGAGCTCCTGTCCTCTCCAGGTCATACTAACTCCCCCTTCTTTCATATGATTCCCTGCCAAAGGTTTGGTTTGGTTATGAGTCTCAGCATCTGCTTTGATACACTGCTAGGGAGAGTCTTTCAGAGGCCTTCTGCAGTAGGCTCCTGTCCTGTTACTTGTTTTCTCCTACTTCCAAAGTCCATCCCATTTGTCTTTCTGAATGAGGATTGATCATTTTACCCAGAGTCCTCTTTCTTGCTTATCTTCTTTAGGTGTACAGATTTTAGTGTGCTTATCCTATCCTATAGGTCTGGTACACACTTATAAGTGAGTATACACTGCGCTTGTCTTTCTGCTCCTGGGATACCTCACTCGGGATGATCTTTTCTAGATCCCACCATTTGCCTGAAAATTTCATGATTTCCTTGTTTTTAATTGCTAAGTAAAAGTACCACAATTTGTGTATCCATTCCTTCATTGATGGATATCTGGGTTGTTTCCAGGTTATGGCTATTATGAATAAAGCTGCTACAAACATGGTTGAACAAATGTCCTTGTTGTGTACTTGGGCACAGGGGTCTTCTATGAGACTGTTTCTCCAACCTAGGACCATGTATGGATATAATCTAGAACACCAGCTCTAATGTAGCCCATGGTACCTCAGTATCCAAGTGGGGTCCCTAGTAAGGGGAACAAGGTCTATTTCTGACATGAACTCAATGGCTGCCTCTTTGACCTCTCCCCTGCTCCCCCGAGGGAGGAGCAGTCTTTCTAGGCCACAGAGGAGGATATAGCAGCCAGTCCTGAAGATACCTGATAAGCTAGGGTCAGATGGAAGTGGAGGAGGACCTCCCCTATCAGAGGACTTGGAAAGGGTCAGGGAGAAGGTGAGGGAGAGAGGGTGGTGTTGGGAGAGAAGGAAGGAAGGGGCTACGGCTGGGATACAAGGTAAATAACCTGTGATTAATATAAAAAATAAAAATTATAAAAAGGTCTTAATATATAGGATTTCTCAGTACAGGTTAAGAGTCTCCAGAACTTTGAAGTGAATATGAGATAAGTTGAAGAACAAAAGCATTGATCTCTTTTCTTCTTTCATGTGGGATAGTTAGTTAAGTCAGTTCTCATTTAGAGGACTCTGAAAAACTTAGCCAATACATTCATTTTTGCAAATTGAAAACATGACAAATCTACATAATTTCTGAAATAACACAGTGAAGGTTAATGTCGTGTTCTGTATTTATCAACCAAAGTAACTCCGAGTTTTGATCATTTTCATCAGTGTTAGCTTTTCAAATGACATCGTGTGACCATTTTAACAGCTAGAGGAGGTCTTTTCAAATTGCGTTTTATTTTTAGAACACAAGAATGATTTGGGAAATATTTGGCCCTAAGTATGAAGAACAGATGGCACTATTTTGTGGATCTAGTCCAAATGTGTACTTTGTATTATCTTATAGGTGGACTCAGGTTCCAAAACACCTTCCATTACCAGGGAGAGTAATTATGGTTGCATCTCCTTTGCGATGCGCCAAGATAAATGTGTTTTCTAATCAGTCACCGATGCATATGCCCAGGTGTGCCGAGACATGCAACTTGCTGGCAGCTGGTGCAATGAATCATCAGCCAAGGGTATAACCCTTTTACTCCCTCCTCCATGAGAGCAACCAGATCTTCCCTGAACTAATGGAGAGAAGGTGATAATTAATTTAAGTCAGTGAACATAGCAATGCGATTTTTAAGGAGATAGGATGTACAGGGAAGTTTCATGATCTCAAATGACTACTCTTCTCATGTAATCTCATTTTGAGACACCTCTCAGATTACCTAACATGACACTATGAACTCATTCCTGAGCTATCATAGGCCTCACAAAACAGTGCTTACAGGTTACAGCAAGGGAGAGACACACTTGACAATAATGTCTATGTTTTCATTTATGTTATGTTACAGTGGAGACATTTTCTCATGGCTTTCTTTTTCTTTTTAGAAACACATTCACCTCTGTATATATTAGTGCTGGTGAATGTATGTGTGTGTGTGTGTGTGTGTGTGTGTGTGTGTGTGTGTGTGTATGTACATGCATAGGGAGTCTCTCTCAACCTTATTTTTCCCAGGGTCTCTCACTGGACCTGGAATTCACCAATTGGCTAGACTGAATGGTTAGTGAGCTTCAGTGATATCCATTGGTCTCTACCTCGCCAGCATTGAAATGGCAGGCTTCACCACCACACCTGGATTTTTCACAGATGCTGGCCATCTGAACCCAGCTCCTCAGGCTTGTGTGGCATGTTCTTTACCAGCTGAGCCGTCCCCAGTAAATTTCATAATAGCACAAGAGAAAATAGTTTTGTTACAGTGTCTTTAATAATTATCTGTAACTTGTTGACAAGAATACTATTTTCAAAGACATTAATGTATAATGTTTGGACCTCAAAGGGCATAGAATTCCAAGGAATATAGTTTGGAAATATAATCTCCCCACATGGCATGTGGAGTAATAATGACAGATGACATATTCAGCTTTTTTTTTCTTTAAATGTGTTTTGGGAAATATAATGAGTTCTGCCTTATGACATTACTTTGGTGGGGAAGATATCACACAATCTATCATTGTTCAAAAAGTTACACAGTACAAAGAACATATCATTTAGATGTATAATGTTTGAAATCCCATTCGTCGATTGATGAATCATGTCTTGTGTTGATGAAAGCTAAGAAATAAATTGCTTTGGTTTGACCTTGGGGGTCTGAGATTAGTCAGTCTGTCTATTAGACTTGTTCTCATGTTCTTCTCACATCATTTGTTCCTTCTGTTCTGAAGTGCTGGAAACCACAGATATAGAGGGAGTCAGTAGAGCTTGATACCATCCATCATTTTTGAAGAACAGGCCCTCACTGTGCTTTGAATGATCAAGTTAAATAGAAGGTTTAGATAATCAGAGTGTCACGTTTAATTAATATCTCTCCTGCTCCCAATTTATATTAATTGGTATCTCAAAGTCATCAGTCCTAGTACCAATGATAACTTAGAAGAGGAAGTTGGTTTGGGAAAAATATACTGAGATGAGTGAGGCAGTTTGGTCCCTTTGTTTGGGATCCCCAAAATAATCTTGATGTTTATATCTGGTTGAGATGTTACACTCATACATTTTTAAGATAGGCATTTAATTTCTTACTGACTGTTTTATTTGTCATTTTACTCTTTCATATGACCTGTAAGTACCAGGTTATATAAAACCATTAATCTTATTAAAGATAGCAAAACAAAACAAGGAAGGAAAATGGAAAAGGGACTTGCCTTAACATTTTGTGGTGAAGTTTCATGACAGAGACTGAAGCTGGGCTTGGAAATCTCTTTATCTTTCATTTGTGTGTGTGTGTGTATGTGTGTGTGTTTCAACCATATATGATCAAAATCTTCCTCTTTTGTGCTCAATTAGAAAATTCCAAGTCATTAGGAAATAGCAGCATGTTTGTGTGTGTGTGTGTGTGTGTGTGTGTGTGTGTGTGTGTTATGGCAAAGTTTGGGAAATTGCTTACTACAAAATAATGCAATTTTACAGTCATAGATCATAACCAAGTTTTTATTACATATACTTGTGTTTGATGTTCTTTGGTTATATAATCTGATTTTTCACAGAAAATTAACCCATTTTAAATAAGTTCATAGAAAAACTTATATAAGCAAGCCAATTTAACTTACAAACATATTTGCCAAGTAAATCTCTTTTAAAAATGGAGTTTCTGCATAGAGGACTTTTAGGATTCAACCCCATGATGAGGCAAATTGCTTCTGAGCCTTTGTTTATGACTGTTAAGTGGATGGTAATTATCCCAATAGTTCTCATAAGTAGGAAATATATGAAAAAGTTAAATTGTATCGAGCTTGACAAGTAATACAAACTGCAAAACCAAACTTACATCTATGTCTAAAAAGGTCTTCCCTTGGCAAAGTGGGACTTAGTTAATATCCATATTATGTATTAATATCCATACCTATCCTTGGATTTATCTTAAACTAGGACATTGCTGATCTTAGGTTTTGAGGTAATTAATGCCCAGATTAAAACGATTCCATGTTGTACTTCTTTGGAAATAAGCACAAAGTCTGGCAGCTCCAATTCCAACCTGTGTCACAATAGAGATATGCTGGGGCCATTGAGACAGACAGAAGCTGGCATCTGACCACGTGGCGGGAAGACATGAGTCTCCAGGTGGCTCTTCCTTGCTCTTCTCAGTCTGAAAGTTTCTCCCTAGAGAAACGTGGGGTTGATATACTTTGGGATCAAAATTCTTGCATTTCTCAGTTTCACATATGCATAAAAGATACATTTGGCTCCAAAACCCCTTGTTCATATAAGGCTGAAGTATCAAATAAGTGATGCAGAAATTATAGGATTATATTATAATATTTTATCATGGAGACATATTAATCCCTCGAGTGCTTTGTGGAGGGCACAGTGCTTTTTTTTTTATTTCAACCACATCAAAAGGCAGATTTTTGAAGGGGAATGCTTTTGAATGTTCTCACATCCTTTCAGTTCAGTCATTTCTGAGTTCTATTTTTAATCCCATTGAAGTTTATATTTGGCATCTAGAAAGAAATCATGTTTTGGGATCAATAATAGTGGTTAATTCATCTTCACCCAATTTCTGTTTCCTTTAGCACAAAATAAGAGACCACAAATGGTAGAGAAGCTAGAGTGGTAGAAGGCAGAGTTTTGGAATTAGAAGAGAAACTGCAGAGTTTCTAACTTAGCTTGGAAATCCAAGCATGAAGTTGTTCTCCCAGAGCTTTAAAGAGCATTGAGTCATATGTGACAGAATGAGAAACTGACCATTATGTCCTGGACCAGTCTACTTTAATATTGACATTCATTATTATTAGAGTCGGGGGTCTCACTATGGAGCTCTGGTAGCATAAAACTCATTATGTACATCAGGATGGATGTGAATTCACCAGGTTCCAGACTGCTGGAGTGAAAGGCCTGTGTCACCACGTCTGTGACTTTTTATATTTTACTTTGTGTGTATTGACTAGCAACTTTGTAATTTACAACCATTTCTAGTTGGGATAAATTATCATTTGAATGGTATAAGCAGGGTGGTGTTGATGTCTTGATCACAGAAGATATTACCCAAGTGAGGAGTGAAATAACTCACACCGCAGGGTCAGTGTCAAAGTCAGAGTCTCTGGAATCTTGATGCTTATGCCATAGGAACACTCAAGCACCTGCTCTGGTTTCCATCCACTCATCTGGGTGAATGGAATCCCTCCATATGCAGAAGTATCGAGTCAGCCAGTGGCTTGCCTCCCAATTTTGTGGTCACATCCTCAGGCACACCCTCTTCCATATACAGATAATCTACCTTCATTCTTTGCTTCTACATTGGAAAGTCAAGCAACTGTGCCCAGAATGTGATGCAGAAGAAAATTTCACAGTCTGGGTTATAAGGAAACACTTCTTAGAACTGTAAACTCTGATCTGTGGCCTGTTGCTGTTCAGGTACTCACATTGACCCACTTCTGTTTAAGATTCTCACTAGAGTAGGATAACCTTCCACGTGGTTACTTATGTATAAATGTAAGACATGTCATTTTGTGTATAAGTCATGAATGACCTAAGAAGGCCATCATGTTCACATATATCATACCTCAAAACTATTTGGATAATTTTCCAGTCATTAAAATGTTGAGAACAATGCTTAGGTTTGTACAGGTACAAGTAAGACCCAATCCCAGTATATATCTGAAAGAATGCAAAGGGAAACAGGACTTTCCATTGAGCAAGAGGCATTCCTTTGTTTTATGTTCTACCCTTGGTTAAAGAGTCATTGCAGATAGTGCCAGTTCAGAACATCAAAATTCAAACCCTGTCTGGCCTTAACCATCTGTTTGACCTCAGACAGTCCCCGCATTGCTTGGTGAGCCTCTGTTTACCATTTTAATATGGAAGGCAATAATCCTCATATTATGCTTCTCTTAGGGCTGTGAGGAAGAATGTGTGAAATTCGAAAATGTTAATGAGCTCAACAAGTAATATACAAACACCAGCTGCAACCCAAACCTATATTCTTTGAAGATTAGTCTATTTCATAAGCATAAGCTCTGAAAAAAAAATTAAAGGATTAAAATAATTGTTTCATGAACAGGGGGTGCCTTTTCTGCATGTGTGAAATAATAATCAGCTTGGCTCGTTGACTGCACCATCAGCAAATCACTCACTTATTAGAAGTTAGAGGGCTAAGGGGGAGGGTAAGAACTATGCTCTCATTGGTTCCCTCAGGTGATGCCCGGCTCATGTATACACCAGAGTCAGAGGGAATTTCTCTCGGCAGACAATTTTTTTTTTTCCTTTTGTGATAAATATTGGCATGCCCACACCTGGATAGCCATTATCATACAGTTGATTGATGGCGCTGACAGAATACATGAGCTGCTTGTATTTTGATTAGAGTTACCTAGTTTTACGTTGACTATCTTATCAAGAAATGCTCTTTTGAAATCTGTGAAACAAGGTCTTAGTTTGAGTGGCTTACAGCATGTATTTTAAACATTTTTATCCTTAGCTTTTCCAGTAGAGAAGCTGGTTAGTAGAGTATACAAGAATGCAAGCTAAAGTTTTATGAATCTTCACATAATTTCATGATGTAAAATCTTGTTATATATATATGTCTATACACACATGTATATATGCATGTATATGCATATATATATATATATGTGTATAATATATATATAGAGAGAGAGAAAAAGAGAGAGAGAGAATGGGACAGGTCTCATCATCATCCAGGCTGACCTTGCAGTTCCTCAGTAGTCCAGGTTGGCTGTGATACGCCTACCTCATTCTCCTAAATTTAGGAATTATAGGGATATGCTACTATACCCATTTAAAAATAGTCATTTATTAAATATATAAATAACATTTTAATCTGTCCTGTGCTCAGGAGGAAGCTGATGCTCAAAGGAGTAGAATGCCTTCTTAGGGCCTTGAAGTGGTCCAGTGAGAAGATTAGGATGACATTCCCCAATTTTCTAGCTCCAGAGATCAAAGTCTTTCTAACACACCAGTTAAACTTGAGGGGACAAAAGACAGAAGTGATCCTTAATCACAGGGGACATCACTGCTAATTAAGGATGCAACTTTGCTGAGAAAGAGGAAGTGAAATGCAGAACAGAGAAATGGAGGTGTCTGAGGCAGGGGGCTGGCCATGCAGGAAAGCTGTAGAAGAATGATTGGTTTCAGGAGATAATGTGTAATGCACCCTGAGGACGATAGTGTGGATGTTGGGCTGTGATGAGCCCACACCTCTGTTGGGAGGCTTTGGGAACTTATCTAGCAGGCAGGTGCTGAGAAAAGTCTTTGGGGGGAATGGGAATCAGTGCTTGAAAAATATTAATTTGATGGCAAGTCCAGTGAGTTTTCTTCTTGTGATATTTGGATTTAAATGGAGGTCTAGTGATGCTTCTTTTGCATGTTTGCTTATAATAAAACAACATCAGTGAGAACTTAATTGTCATTTTGCTTTTGTCCATTGCTTTAGGGAGCTACAGTGACACAGCATGTAGCAGAAATTCTGGCAGGGAGTGACATAAATCGCCACACTATCCTGGCCCGAGATAGAGGCTCACCTTCTCGGAAAATAAGATGAGTGAGCATTACGTTTGTGAGCTCATGTCACAAATACAGGGCTGTGGGAGTTTCTTGATTAGTGAAAAAGATTCATCTAGCCATTCTTCCTGCCACCAGAAGAGCAAATAGGATCAGGAGAGATAGTTCATTTGTAAGGAAAATTTATAATTCAAAAGTGTCCAAACAAGAGCATGGAAATGCTCAAAATATAAATGTAATGGATTCTTGTTCAGTGACACCCTTGAGACATTAGGGTTGAAAAAAATTGGACATGCTCATGCCTAATTTTGGTTTGAGTTCTAGGAAATTCTAGTTCTGCTTTTCAATGAGGAAATGGAGCAAAGATAGTCCTGCTGATGGCTTGTGTTACTGGAGATGCGGAGATGTCGCAATCTGGTGAGAGAGATGAAATGCTAGGGCGGGAAAGATAGCTTGGTGGTTAAGAGCACTTGCTGATCCAAGTTCAGATCCTAGCACCCATGTTGGATGGAGCAGAATGACATATATCTCCAGCTCCAAGGAGTCCTATGTCTTCTTCTGGCTTTCATGGGCACCTGCACAGAGTTGAACATACCCACACAAATGGGCATAACCACCACAAGTGCGCTCGCACACACACACTCACGCACACACACACACACACACACACACACACACACACACTCACGCACACACACTTACTTTTGAAAGCCTCAGGACAAGGCCCTTAGATTTTTACAATCAAATAGAAATCTCAGGTTAGATTCTGGAAACATTTCAAGAAAGATACTTTCAGATCTGATTATCACCCATTCAATGTTCCAGAGGAAATGTGGGCAAAGGGAAAGAGGAAAAGAACAGTGTGAGCACAGGGCAGGAGACAGGCTAGTGGACCACTGGTCCTGCTTGACAAGGTGAATATCACAGCGGTGCTGCGCTCATAGAGCCACATGGATCAGAGGGCCAAGGTTCTAGATTTTTCTGCCTTTTGTTTTTCTGGGCCAGCAGAGTCGCAAAGCAGAAGTCTCAAAAGCAAAAATGGTGTCTTGGCTGGTGTGGTGACCGCATGTCTATAGCCACAGTGCTGGGCAGGCAGCAGCACTGTAAGTTCAAAGTCATCCTGGGTTACAGTACAGGTTAGATTGCTATAAGTGAAGTCATTTGGAAGGCCTGAGATGCCTACATAACACAGGGCTTTTCTAGGTTTTCCAGGTCTTGCCTTTCTATAGCGTCACTGTTGGTTTTTGAGGAGGCCATCCTTCTTTCTGATTCTGCTGCTTTCTGATTCTATTTCCATTCTCTTGGGAACAAACACCAATGTCTCAGCTTTTCTTATTGCCACCCTGTACACTGGCATGTCTTGTGTGCCTTAGATTATTAAAGTGTGCCCTTGTCGTGGTTAAAAAAGGATGAACTTGGCTTGAGAAAATAAGTCACACCAGTCTGTACTGTTAGAGCTGACGGTTAACATCCACAATCTAAGGCAGGTGGCTGTGACGAGATTTTAGCCTTGAAATTAGCTGGTAGGGAAACATTACCATTAGACACGTCACGTGCGGCATTTAGTAAGACTGTTTTAAAAACAGTAAAATCGGCAGCTGTGCCATTCAGCTTTCTACAATGTGCAAGCAGATAATGGAAGTCATTCCTAGAATAGTAGAAGGAAGTAACTTTTTCCAGGTCATTTAGTGAAGGTCATGAGATTATGAGTAAAAACGGAATATGAGGAAGGAATGCTGGGATTTCAGAATATTGTAAAGGAATAGCTACGTCTATCGTCTCCAGTGTCTTCACAGATACACTGGCTCTTAAAAGATTCTTAGGATCTCTTTGAGCAGCTATATTTAATTTTTCCATTATTGTTACTGTCAAACAATCAAACTTCCACTTTCTGTACTTTGTCCTGCGGGAAGAAACAGAGAAATTGATACAGGAGGCACAGTTACCTTTTGTTCTCCGTCTGAAAATGACAAAAGCCCTGAGCTGGACAGTGAGTGGCAGTCAGAGATCTCAGGTGCTGTTTTTACAGCTGCATGGAGCCTCAGTGAGAAAGGTCAACTACATCCTGAACGTATGTACATGCTTATGTACTGGATTCTCCTGATGCAGCATCCTCTCGTCAGGGAGAGATGACCCAGGGACAGTACTGGGAGAAAGCAAGCAGGCATTGAACTCAGGGATGCCATGCTCTGAGTCATGGGGCTTTCCTCTTTATAGTAAACCACAAGCTGAGCTGGCTGTGGGGCCTGCGTGGGCCGGAGCTGAACTCCGGGTGTCTAGGTGCTTTTCAAACCTTCAGGTTGATGATACAAACCTGTGACTAAGCGGAGTAGAAAAACTCCCTGTTCTCTAAACAGGGTGTCAATGGAGCTCTTACTGTTGCCATTTCTGTAGAGACAGCTGAGTGGAATCTTCGGAACTATAAACAATGTCTGCCCACTCTGTCTGCCCTTCTGAACAGAGATGCTTTAGACACCCAAATCACGTTGATTATCCTGTTTCTGTATTCACATACTGTTTATCAAATTTTAAAGTAGCCGGGACTCAGAAAAAAGTAGTTGAAATCCAATAATCCATTTAGTGAAGTGATGAAATTTTTTCTATATATTTCATACCTGCTAGAAGAGTGAAAGCAACATTTGCAATAGCAACGAAAATGATTTCCATTGGATTCCAATATGGTAATGTAACCCTTTCTCATTAGTATTAACAGATGACCAAATCTGAAAATTCCCAAAATGAAAGGCAAAAGAAATGTAGAGTCACCAGTAGATTGTGAATCATATAGAGTCAAAATAGTATTCACTTTGGTGATGTTGGTCCTTGGTCTCCCTGTCCCTGTGTGCATGTGCTCATGTGAACTTGATTGTGTTGTTTGAGATAAAGATTCATAGGCATTTCTCTTCACAACTTGGGCATTTCATTATTTTCTTTTTGCTAATTTACTGTCCGTTTCTCCAGAACATGTCTACCTCATTAATGTCCCATTCCCAGCCTTGCCTTACAGACCTGCTCTGTCTCACACTCATGTGGCTACAGCTCTGTCCCAGTGTTTTCATCTCACCCTATTCCATTTGAATTCTGTCACTAATTTCCTAGTGGACACTATTTTAATGGTGGATGACATACCTTTTGTTTCTCTCTTTCCTGGTGGACGTTGAAAACATTTCATTCTTCCTTGCTGCAATGAATGGTAGATTATTGATTTTTCTATATAGACCTGTACATCCAATTATTTCTTCAGGATTGAATACTGGCTTTTATCTACTATTTCGTATGCACTGAGCATTTAAAAGGTCACTGTTTATGTTGCCAAGATGCCTTTTAAAGAAGAGACATTGCTTTCCTGTTGCCAGCACGGGGAGTCACTACTTTCTGTTAGTTGTACCGCTTTTCTTTCTTTATAATTCAGGGGCCCGTAGTTCTCTGGCCTAGTGTGGTACAATCATTTCCTCAGTTTTCTCCTTCATAGCACTCTTGTTTTATTTGTTTGTTTGAGATTCCAGCTTGCAGAACTTTCGCGACTGTATTTAAATGCAGTGAACATTTTCACTCATGTATATTGCTTTTATGGGCATAGCCCCTTGTCTATGACATTTAAATCTCTCTCTCACACACACTTACACAGTGTACCTCCACATAATTATGTGCACACACATATGTAAAGACATATATGAGTTTGATTTTTCTCCCAAAATTTCTCAACAACTCAGTATTATTAAAGTAATAATATCCCTAAGTGTATGAAGCTCATAAATTATGCCGTTTGTCATGACTGATACTATACATTAAATTTTATGTTCTATACTAAGATATTTTTAGGTCATTTATTCCACTTCATTAATTATTCTATTGGTATAATAGCAAATTACTATACAATTTTATTTTTTAAAATTTTTAAATACCTTTTTATTCTGGGGAGAAAATCTGCCTTAATTATTACTTTTTTATAGTGATATGGTTTATTTGACATATCAATAGACATAAATCATGTGTTAATGCAGATGACTCTGACCAGATTATCCAACTTAATCCCAGTTCCCATGATACTAAAAACATAAGTGTTCAAATTAATACATTAACAAAATTAGTATTTCATTGTATGTCTGAGAAGAGGGATAAAGTACCTTTCTCCCCTCACCTCTGTTTTTTTTTTAATTATTACTCTTTCATACTAAACAAGTCCGTATTGAGTACAAATTATGCTTGCATAGAGGAATTTTCTGTTCAGCTTTTCCTATATATGGAAATAATATGAAGAATGCTTTGAAATTTAAAGCTCACGGCTTTTCAACTTATCTTGAAGGTGTTATCTCTTGTAATAATACCCTAACTATATCATTTATATGACAGATATCTTTCTCCATATATTTCTCTCTCTGTGTTCCATGCTTAATTATTAAGTTTGCTTTTTTTGTCCTCTCAGATGAGAAGAAAATTAATGAATGAAAGAAAGTAGCTGCGAATGACATTGATCTTTATTCTTTTTCTCCTTCTTTTCCCTCTGAAACATACTAACAGTACTTTTAAACATGATTTTTTATTTTCAAAATACCTTTAATAAAATAGCATGCCAAAATATTAACAGAAGTACTGGTGGTAAATATTGCTTATGATATTTGCAATTGCCAACATTGCCCATTGGGGATTAAATATTAGCTAAGTTTATTATGTATAAATATATACAAACTCTTTGGGTTTATTATCATGAGAATTAATCTTTATGACATGTCGGGAAACAATAAATATATTTCCTAAGATATTACATGGATTCTGCTCTATATTAAAAAGAAAACATACTTTTCTTCTTGGTATTTTCTCTTCCAAAGGAAGATATCCATTAAAATAATTCATAAATCATATTTTTCTGTTTTTTTTACACGTTTGCTACTTTTCTTACAAAGCAGTTGGTGATATTGACTTATTTCATCACTGTCCTGTTTCCCTGTGTGGTTCCAGGTTACTTGTTATATTTAAATTACTTGTTAAATTAAATTAGAAAAACTTGCACACAAATGAACACAGTTGTGGCATTTTTCCAGTCGTGCACTCTTTCGACAGGAAGCTTAACAGTGGTCTGGTGTATCTATGTGGACTTTGTGGTCCAGCGCTGGTTTCTAATCAGTCTTTGTTTTATGGAGAAATGTTTGTGTGTGGCTACTGTGTGAATCCAGGAAGTTCCTGCTCTTTGCTAAAAATGATCTTGGCTAGGAGTAGTGTTATCCTGTTCATAAATCAGGTGTTTGGAGAGAGATTTTATAATCCGGGATCCCAGGACACTTGGGTGGGATGAACATTTCTTTCTCTGATAATGTTCCCTCATTGCTTTCATTTACTTTTCTGGAATCTTCTTTTGGGAGCTTTGCTGAGTTATCACATGGTTGTGAAAGTCACTTAAGAATATGAATTAAGACAGATGCGGTGACGCATGCCTGTGATACCAGCACTAAGAAAAGCAGAGGCAGGTGGATTTCTGTGAGTTTGAGGCCAGCCTGGTCTACAAAATGAGTTGAGGACAGCCAAAGCTACACAGAGAAACCCTCTCTCAACAAACAAACACACAAAAATAAAGCCAAAATAAAAACAAACAACAAACAAAACCACCACCACCACAAACAACAGCTTCTAAATTGTAGTATCAGATGAAATGACTGTCTCTTCATGTTTTAGCGAGATTGTTTTTCTTGTAGGAGACGTCCTAGAAGTAAAGTACACAAAAAGTTTAAGATGTAGCTGAGGCTAGGTAGAACCGGGCAGTTAAGAACACTGGCCATTCTTATAGAGGACCTAGGTTGGATTTCTGTTACCAACGTGGTAGACTCACAACCATTTGTGACTCCAATTCCCAGGAAGTTCCAACGCCCTCATCTGGCCTCCTCAGGCTGCAGGCACATGTTGCACAAACATACCTGTGGGGAAACACCTTCACACAGAGAATTAAACAAGACAAGACAAAACAAAACAAAACCGAAACAAACAAACAAAAAAACCCAGAAACTAAATAATCCAGAAGCCTTTTCTATGTGTGGTTGGAAGTCTCATAAAAGTAGTTTATATTTGGCCTACAGAAATGACTCAGTCTTCAGCACTTGGCCTTGCAAACCTGAGAACCTAGACTTCATTTCTAAAACCCGTGGTGGGGGATCTGAGCATAATAGCTATCTTTGTTAGGTTTCTATTGCTCTGATGAGCATCATGACCAAAAGCAACCTGGAGAGGAAAGGGCTTGTGTTGTCTTACAGCTCTCTGGTCACAATCTATTGCCGAAAATCAGACAAGGAACTCAAGTCAAGAATGGAAGCAGAGGCCATGGAGGAATGCAGCCTATCAGCTTAATCCTTATGGCTTGCTCAGCTTGGTTTCTCATATATCTCAGGACCACAGGCCTAAAGGTGGAATTACCCACAGCTTTCTGGCCCTCCCACACCATTAAGTAACAGATAAAATGCCCCAGGTGCTTGTCTACAAGACAATCTAATAAGAATTTTTTCTTAATTGAAGTTTACCTTTGCAGATAACTCTAGCTTTTGTCTGTCAAGTTGACTGACCAACCAACCAACCAACCAACCAACCAACCAACCAACCAACCAAAAAAACAAAGAAACAAACAAACAAACAAACAAAAAAAACAACAAAAAAACCCCAACCAACCAACCAAACGAACAGACATAAAAAAATTCAAAACCCCCAAAGCAAGCAAACAAAACAAGATAGTGACATGTTCTTATAGACAGTGAAAAACAGACAGACCTCTGACAGCTGACTGTGTACTTGAAGGAGTTCCAGAAGAACAGAGACCCCATATCAAACAACCCAAGGTTGTCCTCTCATCTCTATACACATACATACACACATGTATTCATCCCCATATGTGTATACACACAAACACAAACACACAGGGACAGACGGTCCTGAAAACACCTTCAAAGATGTCTTCATTAGACTTAGAGATAATCCCTGGAGGGAGTGCTCAGGGAACATGCCTATTTTCTTTGTGAAATCTGTTGTGTATTAATACATTAAGAAAGACTTGAAAACACTGTTCTGAGACCTACTTAGGAAAGGAGGGAAGAGTTCTCTGCGGGGGAATACTTTGATCTAAGACCAAAGAAGGGTGTCCCCCTACCCTGATACTGTTCACATTTTAGGTTTCACCAGTCAGAGAATTTCTGTACATTTAATACATTAATCACTTATAATAATTAGCAAATATAATATATTTGAAAAGTGTTGGTCAAATGCATGAGCTTGGTGTCAGTTACCTTGCCAGATACAATTGGCATTTACCATTATAGTATGACTATGTATACTCTTGAAGTTCAGGTGATAATGATGGACATAATAAAATGTTGACAAACACCAAAGTTATAAAATACAGTGACTTCTGAAGCCCCTGCCCCCATGAGTGTTGATGGTGGTGTGGTCCATGGAGGTCTGATTCGATCACAGATAATCTGTTTGGAATCAGAAGGGCAGGCATCTCACTTAGGCACTAAATTATCTTCTGTGGTGATCATTTTTCTTTCAGTCAGCTGCCACTTTGAGATGGTAATGATGGAAGGTGCTCCGATGAGCCTGCTGAGGACAGCAATGCATCTTTAGAAACAGAGGAGATTGTAAAGTTGGTGCCTGTTCTGTCCTCTGAACGACAGAAAAAAGCAGAGGCAAAACTACACACTCACTGCTTCAGAGACTCCTCTGGACGTTTTTTTTTTTGTTTGTTTGTTTTTTTGTTTTTTCAAAAATTGTGGAGGAGTGAACGTTGCAGGGAGTGGCCTCTAGACTTTGTCAGTCCAATGCCCCGTATTTCAGCTAGGGATAGACATGTTCCTGAGACCCAGCTTTCATAATGGAATGTAGACTCCTAATGGAGTCAATCAAGTTAGAACAAATATCAAAGTCAGACTTAGAGTAAAATTTAAAACTCCTCCAAGCTATTTCCCCTGGCATTGTATATATGGAAATCTTTGGTTCTAGAGATGTGGGAAAGGAGCTGAGGAGAATTATAGAAAATAAGCCACAAGAATGATCAGTGGTTGTATGTACCCCTTCTGTTCCCCTTGGGTCATATTTCACTGTGTCATTAGACAGTGTCTTTGCCTTAGTGATACTGTTCTTTCAGAGAGAAGTTTGCCTGTAAAACTGTGCTCTAAGAAAGACATTAGTAAATATAAGATGAATGCATGAAAGCATAGTTTTTAAAGGTTTTTACTTCCTTGCTGAAAGATAAAAGATAACAGCATCCCACTTCCTCCAGGAATATGAATCTTGATAGCTGGGCAGCTTGAGAAGAGGAAAGTGAGGGCTTGACCGCGCTCTGCCTTTCTGTGGGCCTCAGTGACCTTTGCAGGCAGCCATCAGCCATTCGAGCCAGGAGTCTCCATCCTCACTTGCTTGACAGTGACGTATTCTCTCTCCAGACTGGCAGGGTGTTTAGCCCATCAACTCTGTTTTTCTCTTTCCGACATTTCCCTGAACTGTTGCGTCGTGTGCACTGCAACACAGGTTTGCCATTTTCTCAAAAGCTCGACCATAGCTACTAGTTCCCTAATCCACTTTATACGTTTCTTGTTAAGCTTGGCTTTATCCACTATAATTCATTTTTCCTCAATTACTTTAGTAGTAAAACTATTTTCAACTTTATAGGGTCAAATATATACAAGCCGTGTTATTATTTTATACATAGGCACTTTAAATTTTAGTTTCTCAGGCTATACACTAGAAGGCCACAGTTGAATCCAAAATGATAACTAAGTCATAAAGGAAATTTTTAGGGCCTTAGTTGTAAAATTACCTGAAAATTCTGGATCACATCATTAAAAAAAAAGGAGGATTCTGCTGCATAAAAGAGGAATTAACTGGTTGAAGTGACCCAGAGTGTTCCATAACCTTGGTCATTGCCTTCCTTCTATTCTGATTTCTAGAGATCCAATTTGAAAAACAGTTGTCTACTTGACTACCAGATATGAAAGTGTAAAAGACTGTTATTAATTTGACCTGACATCATTGGTCAGAGTTATTGGAGGCAACTGTGGGGGCAGAGCAGTAGTTTGTTTGTCAAAATTGAATGGCTCCATGTTAATCTACAGCATTTCTCACTGTCTGTCAGAAATGTGATTGGCCTAGTTTATGTGTGTGGCACATTGTCAGTTTCTACTAAATGTACATTCTGCAGCCTGAAGGGATTTTGACACCAATTTGCATACACCACGCAGCAGTGGGTAGACTCAGCACACAGCACCTTGCTTTTAGCATTGGGCTTTATTTAATTTTGCATCCTCGAGGAGGAGAAAGGTGGGTAATTGTGTTTTTCTCTTTGTTAGATTGGTGGCAATTTTCAGGAGTTCAAGATATTTTGTATTGCTTTGAAAGAGCGAACAATAAGATGTGTCTTTGCTGTTTCTGGGAAGTTTCGATAATGATTCATTTTCTCTATCTTAACTTGTTCAGACAAATATCCATTTTTACTTGACATTGTCATTTAGGCCATTAAGAATTTTATGTCATTAGCTCATCTGTTGTAAACTAAATAATACATTATATAATACTACTTAATGAGGTCACATTTTAGTCTTATCTAACCCAATTAGAGTCAATAAATATAGAAAATGAATCCATACAAAGGAAGTCTTGTATACTCTGATTATTTTGGCTTAATGCTTGTTGAACTAATAGCTAACCCACAGGATGCTTTTCAACTACTAAAAGTTACTTTTCAAATTTTGCAGTATCCACTTTTGGAGTTGTATTACTCCATAGGCTTTTGTCTGTGTTAATTCTGCAATTCATATTTTCTCCCATGCTATGGTTTCTTCAGGAAGTGTGGTGCCATTAGGAAGCATTATAACCACTAAGAGGTACAACCTTAGCCAGGCATGGTGCCACAAGCCTTTAATCCCAGCACTCAGGGAGGCAGAAGCAGGCAGGTTGCTGTGAGTTTGAGGCCAGCCAGGCCTAGGAATGGAGTCCAGGAAAGCCAGGACTAAACAGAGAAACCTTGCCTGGAAAAAAAACAAAGAAGCAAAGAAACAAACAAAAAAAGAAGCACATTCTTATTGTGGGTCACTGTCCCTGGGGAGAAATGAAGATATGTAGGGAACTGACAACAGACTATAAAGTACAGGTGCTACCAGAGAATCCAATTTGGTGAACTAAGGAATTTACTGAGGTAACGTATAGAAATATGGGTGAGGACTTACAGGAGCGGAGATGACTCACCACTATCCTGTGACTAAAAACATGCCCCATCACAGAGGTTTTCACAAAAGCTGGGAATCTGGAGCACATTGCAGGCTCTGCAGGCAGCTCACCGGGTCTCTGTCTCTAATAGGCACGTGGGAATTCTTGGCACTGTTTCTCAGCAGTCCTTACTATATATACACATATATATGGAGAAGGAGGGACTTCCCGAGCTTTTGAGTTGTCTGCTTTCTGAGTTTTAGTGAGCTTCCCTTAAGGATGGAATTTTCATCTCCCCTTAGAGCATCCTAAGTCTTACTGGAGCTTCCCTTCAAGACAAAATTCTTTACCTGGGAGGAAACTTCTACACACAGGCATCCAGGGAGGTCTCTGGGTCAATGAAAGTTTACCTTTGCCGGAGATTAGGGGACCTTGTTTCCAGTTCTTTTGCCTCAGTTTTACTCTCTGCCATGGCATGAGAGGAAAGGTTTTATCCCGTTCCACACTCCAGTCATGAAGTGATTGATGCCTTGTCAGTCTCAGGCAACAGGGTCAGGTGATTTGAAATCTCCAGAACAGTGAGCCAGAGGATGCTCATCTGTTCAGATATCGATTCTCTCTCTGCAGTGATGGAGCACTGACTAAGGGAGAGAAGGTGTGAGTGGATCCCAGGCAGGGCAGTGGTACTAAGCTGTCTTAGCTTCTAACTCACTCATCCACTCACATCCTGTTGTCAAGAGTGAGTCGCACTCCCTCCTACACATGAGGAAGCCTGGTAAAGGGGCTGGCTACTTCTCAGCAATAACCTAGTTCTGAAAGAGGAACACAAACAGGTATGTGCTAACGTGCCTTGTTCATAAATAGGAATCTCAGGAACATCACTGTAAAAAGTGGTTTACTGATAGGGGAGGTCCTCCTCTACTATCTGACCCTAGCCTATCAGGTCTCATCTAGACTGTCTGGATCCTCTTTCTCTGTGGCCTAGTAAAGTCACCTTGCCAGGAGTTGGTGATCAAAGAGCTGGCAACTGAGTTCATGCCAGTGACTGCCCCTGCTCCCTATCAGTGGACTAGGGAAGGGACATGGAGGGGGGGGAAGAAGAAGGAAGGGTGGGACCGGGAGGAGATGAGGGAAGGGGCTACAGATGAAAGACGAAGTGAATAGACTGTAATAAATAATAATAATAATAATAATAATAATAATAAATAATGAAAAAATAAAAAGTAGTTCACTGAGATCTCAGTATACTTTGGGTCAAATCGAGAGGAAAATAATAGAATTTTAAGAGAAATATTATATGCACATTATGGCAAAAATAAGAACTAGCTACAACTGTGGAATTTAATTTATTGCTATTAAGATATTTCATCCTATGACTTAATTGCTAGCATTTAATTTAAAGCCAGTTTTGTCTTTATAAACTAGAATTTGCCTAAAATATGCTTGTGTTTGTTCATGATAAATATAGATAACTATAATGCATCCAGAGGACACACACTAAATCTTCAGAAAATGAGAAAAAATGAGATGCACACAATGCAAAAGTTTTTTGAGATTGTATAAAGTGGGAGCAAATGAAAATTTATGCTCATGCTACACTTTTCTGTATAATTTTATTTAGTCATGAATTTATTCTGGGAGTAGGGCAAAAAATAAAGTATTTATGGGACAAAATGCTTATATTTATGTTTGCAGTTGCTTATTACTCTGCGTTTCTGAGTTATAAGTTTGTATTTCTCTTCATTTGTTCTGTGAGGTTTCGGGGGAATTTGCTCCTTTTTTGCCTCTTTTCTTTGTCCTCTTTCTGTGCTCCCTCTTTCTATATTCCTATATACGTATTTTCTCCTGAGCCTCCTGCGGCCCCCAGTCTTAGTCCGTGTCTGTTAATTTTCCACTTCTCTTTCCAGGTCCCTCTGTTTTTTTTTCTCTCTGTTTATGGACTTCTTCATCTATGGTCACAGAGAATGGAGAGGCTTAGAGGAGACTGATTTGGAATGTCTCAGAACAGCTACCTGTAGTCTTGTGATGTTCCATGGGGGCAGATAGGATTGAGCTCAGTGGCTGGTGTCTTTGCTTGCACTTAGCCACAATATGCTTGTTGTGTCAATGTATTCAACTGTGCTCCAGAATGGTCATGAGGCATGAACACTAAACAGGTTCATCTGGTATTTTCTTCTTCTTGATAAGTTTTTTTTTTTTTTTCCTTTTAGTGTCAAACTGCACCTTCTCCTTGGTTGCTTGCTATATCTCCTCAAACATGTGGTTTCTTTTTTTTTTTCTTTTTTGTACCTTTAACATCCCATTCCCATTCTTTTTTTATTATTATTATTAGTTACATTTTATTAACTCTGTATCTCAGCTGTATCCTGCTCCCTCATTCCCTCCCAATCCCACCCTCCCTCCCTCATCTCCTCCCTGCCCCTTTCCAAGTCCACTGATTGGGGAGGACCTCCTCCCCTTCCATCTGACTCTGTTTTATCAGGTATCTTCAGGACTGGCTGCAAGTCCTCCTCCTCCCTTGTGGGTGGGGAGGTCAAAGAGCCTGCCACTGAGTTCCTGTCAGAAATAGTCCCTGTTCCCTTTACAAGGGAAAATCAATTGGTTACTGAGCTACCATGGGTATATCCGAGCAGAGGTTCTAGGTTATATCTATACATGGTCCTTGGTGGAGTATCAGTCTCAGAAAAGACCCCTGTGCCCAGATATATTTGGTCCTTGTGGAGCCATTCTTAATTGATAACTAGAGATATAGCCACTCTACACTAAATGGAGAAAAAAAAAAGAGAAAGATGGTTAAGATGAACTTAACCATGGAAAATTGTCAATGATAGTTATAATTGCCCCCCTACTAAAAGTTTAAGTACATAGCCACATTAGACAGTCATGATGAAGATATTGCTATGGGCAATACTCAGCAAATGTGAGTGCCATGTGGACATAAACTCATGAGTATGAAGCATGTGGAAAGCTTTTTAAACTTATTAATATTTGGCCTATAATATACAATCAAAGATTGAAAAATTTAAAAAAAATTAGTAGAAGCAATAATAAAAGAAATGAGAACTACAAAAAAGTAAGTTGGTGAATCCAAATGAGAGAGGTAATGATGTTTGAATTATTTCTTGGTCAAAACTGTGAAAAAAAAATGATGTAAATCTTTCAGTGTCCCTGCAGGGTAATTACAGAGAAAATCTGAAACAAGTATGTCTCTAAAATAAATAGCTAGAATTGGAAAGTGCTTAATATAATTATAAATACTTTACGCTGCAATGAAGCATCGCTCCATTTAAATTACATAAGAGCAAAGTCTCCCATTTTTCAGCAGTCTTTTAAAAAAAATCCTTGAAAAAATACTAGTTTTCATTTATTTATTTATTTATTTATTTATTTATTTACTTACTTTTTTTTTTTTGTATTTCACATTAAGAAGTTGGCCATCCTTTTGCTCTTCTTGATTATGATGTTTTTGTCGTTTCTTTCACTGAATGCCAAATTCATGGATTGAAATATTAGTTCATTCAAAAAAGAAAGTTGAAACATGAACCACTTAGAAGGTTCCAGAACATAGTAGAGTAGGTGGTTTTTAAAAGGTTTTTTTTAATAACTGAATTGTCTGCCACTACGTTCAGGCACATACCTCAAACATGAGAGCCTCTCCCTGGGCTTAGTGAGTTCTAGGTCCTTATGGCCACCTGAGGTAGCAGGTTTGATTCATAACAGTCTCAGAAGATTTTGTTGATGGACTATGCTACATTCAAATGAGTAGGCACTGCTCTGGTCGTCCGAGTAGCAAAACTCCCTTTTACTTTGACGTTTCCATGAAAGACTGGAGCAACTCATTCTGATTTTACAGCAGTCTCTCCTGGCTGAACTGAAATCCTGGAACCTGTCTCTCTGGTGCTTAATCGCAGCATACTTATCACAACATACTGAACAGATTCTCCGCTTGTGGCGACCGTTGGTTCATAGTCACACACACAGGCATAACTTGTGCAGCACTGGCCTGAAAATATATCACTGACGCAAAATATAGTGTTCATATGTCAGCATTCTAGGACCCTATGGGTACATCACCACACACAGAGACTGTGACAATAGGCTTGATGTCTCACTTAGATAAAACGTAATGTGACTCTGTAGGCATGGCATACCGGTATCCTTCAGATCTTGAACTTGAGGTAAAAGTCAGAACTGCACAGTCAAGACGTCCTTGCAACAGACGTTCTAGACGTCGGAAGCCATCGGGAGGGCTGGGCTCCGTTTCCAGCTCTCCGCTCATTGCCTCGGGGACCTTGATCCCTGTCACTGACCTCTGTGGGCCTTGGCATCTCTGCTCAGAAGAATATGTCTGTTACCTCCTACTTAAACATAAGGTTGTGAATTGTATTTATTTACTTTATGTACCATCCCACGAAGATCTGAAGCGCCACACATACACTTCAGTATCAAGGCTCTCTGTGGGAGCTGTGCAGATCTCTAAAAGACAAATATCCACCCATCACTTTCGAAAGTTGAGCCATCACCATACAAGAAGAAACGGAAAAGGAGCTCCTGAACAGGCATTTCGGACTTCCAGGTTGAAGAATCAAAACTACTTAAATGTGTGGCCAGGCTGCCTAGAGATGTCAAATTAAATGAAGCAGTGGGAAACTATCTAAAGACGTTTTGGAAGACAGTTTCCAACTACAAAGAAAGTGTCCCATACGCACACTTCCTGCCTGTTACTAGGAAAATGCATACGTAATAATGGTGGCTCTTGAGGAGGAAGCAACTCTTCTCACTGAATTTGTGGTTTGTTTATTACAACAAACATGTTCAAACACTCGAGAAAGAGTAGGGCTTACAGGTGCGCGCTGTTTGCTCTTATCACAAAGCTAATGCTTTTGTTGCCGTTTAGGGCGGATGGCTAACACCTCCGTAATTTAGAAGGTTTGAGGGACCACAGTCTCTGCGGTCTCTGCGCTCCTTCCTCCAAATCCTTTCATTTCCTGTGCCACCGGCCTTCCTCTTCTAAGCATGCTTATCTGCCCTCTCCATCTAAAGCCTCCAGGAAGATCCCTCTGACGTGGCCTAATAGCTTTTATCAGCTCACGCGGTGTTTCTTATGCTTGGATACTTGTAACCAGGACTTAACCACGTGGTGGCCTGCCCTGATCAGGTCAGCTGCTCGCCTCTGTAAATGAAGCTATTTATGCCAAGGCAACCACCAAATCTGCTCCGCCCCTTTCCCTTCCCTGAAAGTGGACAGGAACCCGAGGACAGTCGGCAATGCCAGCGGTTCTGCAGCCAGTGTCTCTGATGCCCAGGGCTTTATTTGATCTAATTAGAGAGAGTCACGATACATTTTCCTCCGCTCTCTCACTCTTTGTACTCTTCTTTCAGGTTCTTGAGGCTGCCCCTCCCACGGCTGTGTGAGACCGTCCACCCTTCAGGGTGGAAATGCCCTGATTTCAGGTTGGGCCATGCTCACAGCTGAATTATGGCGTCCACTTACCAGCTGGGTATACTCATACTCGGACAGTTACTTAAACTCCCAAGACTCCATTCCTTCCTAAAAAAACACAGTGCTGATTTTCCCCCCTCACAGGAAATTCCAAAGATTTTTTTTTTTTTTTTTTTTTTTTTTTAAAGGCGGCTATGTAAAGTGCTTATCTGAACATCGGGGCCAGAGGCAGCCCACTGCTGCTATGAGTGTTAGTGGCGAGCCGAGCAAGAAGAGCTAACTTAGAAGCCTGGGTTAGCTAAGCCTGCACGCTGCTAAGATGGATGCTCAAAGTCCCACTGGGAAAAGGGTCCAGGCAGTGGGGCTGGCTTCAAGGAACAAGGCTAAGAGGCTCAGTTCTGTGCTGGAGGACCACAGTCCCAAATTTCAGATGCATTCCTCTGTTATTTTCAGCATGACCCTCCTCCTTTTCTTGCACACGGTAGTCAGCTTGGTTTTTATTAATCTAAACTTGACACACCTTAACCATGTGCTTGGAAGGGATGGGGGGGGTCTGTTTCCCCCCTTCTCTGTATCTCCATCTTTCTTGATGGAAAATGTGGCTGCTGTACAAGCTTAAAAGACCCCTAAGCTCAAAGTAATTCAGTGACTGGCTGAGAAGGAGAACACACACCTCATCTTTCCCTGCTCGCCTCTTTGCATTGTCATCCAGGCTTTCAGAGAACTAGAGTTCATCTTTAATTGCCTCGCCACCTCGTAGTTCAGTGGCTCAGTGATTTTTTTTTTTCTTTTGATTTAAATTTAGCACATATCAATTACAGCTAGCAAGGTCTGTTCCGGGGCTTACAGGAAATTCCACAGGACCCTCTTCACGCTGGGGATGGAGAACATCTGCAGCTCTCATGTTCAGGTGCCAGGATTTAGAGGTCGAGGCTGAAGGCTTTGGGGATCAGGGCAAGTGTCAGGCTGCAAGCAGCCTAATGAATGGCAGTTGCTGACTAGCTGGTTCTGCCCGTTCTCAGCAGGGGATGTCACCATTCAGTATAATGAGCCGGGACTCAGTGTTTTGAACACATCTAGCCAGTGAGGCTGGCCATGCCTTTCCCCTCCTGGTTCTGCACTGCATTGTCGTGTTGGAAGAAATTATCTCTGAGGTCTTCATTAGTGGCACCCTGCAGGGAAGCCTCTATGAGGGCTGATAAGCAGAATAGCTGAAAATAAATAAATTAATAAAATGGCCTGCTTTTGTGCAGGGAGTTGAAGGTTTAAGTTGCCTGAACAGAAAGGGTCTGAAGAGGCGATTATGTTAAGCAAGTAATGTGTATCGGTAACATGGAATCAAATTATGAGGGTCAGTAGCTTCCTGGCTTCCCCACTGCATTAAATGAAGACATAATGTTGCATTTGTGCCGGGTACTTCTTGAGGCCACACAGTGTCAGCACTGTCCAGTCGTCTATACTTCACAGCGTGTCACCTCTAATTTCATGGGATTATCTGCACGGCTGCTTTATTAGCTGCTCGTGATCTTGAGAGTCCTTTGAACTCACAGCAGGGCCCGGCAGAGTCATTGCTGTGGACGCTTCTCTAACGTACAAAGTTCTTATTGCCACCATCTTTACGAAGATAGATACGGCTCACTCGCTCGCTTCCAAGCCTCTTCACTTACTTGTTTGTACCCCGAGCCGCCTAAGGGGAGAACACTGAGTGTGAAAGATGCTTTGGAGGGCTCCGTTTAAAAAGCTGTCAGCGCAGGGGATTAATAGTGGAACAGTTCATGGTCCTCAGGTCAAGAGCATCAGGATCACTTAAGAGTGATGCTGATCCCATTAAATCAGAAACATAGGGCTGGGCTCGGCGGCCTGTGCTGTAACAAGCCTTCCAGGTGGCTGTGAGGTTAAGATGGCAGTGACATTCGTGCCGTAAAGAATGGGGCAGACCTACATATCTGGGAGATAAAACCATAGATAGGTTGTACAGAACACCTGCCCCCATGGATCGCATTAAGTTGCAAAAGGTACTTTGTTCTGATAAAATGTTCTTTCATATGCCAGCAGAGCCTTCAATCATGGCCCATGCCAGGACAGCCATCCCTGGAATTAGTCTTCTGTTCCTTTGGTAGCAGAGAATGCGTCATGACCCATAAGTGATGTCTTTGTGTATTTCAGAAACATCCCCCTTGCAATCTGCATTTCCATGGCCATCATCACAGTTGGCTATGTGCTAACAAACGTGGCCTATTTTACAACCATTAGTGCCGAGGAGCTGTTGCAGTCCAGCGCTGTGGCGGTGGTAAGTCGACGTGATAATCATGCCAGTTTGAATTTGGGTTAATGAGGCAGCTTTATCGTGGTTCCCTCCAGGACAAAGTGTTTTGAAGTTCGTCATCTTTCCTTGACCCGAATGATAATATTTTGAAAATATTTGGAGCACACCTCATGTAGCATATGTGATTCGACACAGCTAACCTCTGCTGTGGGTTCTCTTTGTTATTTTTTTTAAATCTCCTTGAAAACGTTTTCACATAAAGCTGCCGAAAACTCCATCAGGGCTTCCTTAGAAGGAGGAAATGTTTTCCGAACAGGTTTGTAAGGACAGGTGGACAGTTGCTGAATGTAGATAAATTCAGGTTTTGATGCAAAGCATAACCCATTCTTCTAATTTCTGCTTATAAACTTTTCAAATGTCTACTTGAAGCCTCTCTCCAATGTATCATTCTAGAAGTTGCATGAGGGCCACGTCTATTTATCTATTTCTAGCATAACCTTGGAATAGTAGTGTTGGGGTATTCATAAATTTGGGAACAACTCTGCGATGAAATGTGAAAGAGCTGTTACTGAAGATGCTGGTGTCCATTGTGTCTCCCTAAGAAGCATATACATATAATTCCAAAACACTTGTCCAAAATTACTTGATACCAGGACCATATTTGTTTCCAAAGATCCTGTTATGAGATTGCTTTTCTGTAACATTTACTTCTATTTGCTCAAACACTTTAGCTTGTAAGAAAAAAAAAAAAATCACTCACTTACTCAAAGTCGGGAAGGGTGAAAAATTAAAAACATCCAGCGACATTCCCATCCACGAATGTCAATTCCCTTTAACATAGTCTCACTTCCTATCAGCAACACCCAGAGGGGATGATTATCTCATTTTGGGCGAACCAGTGTATGAGTTCACCCTATGAAAAGGGCTTTGTCCACTGCGGTGCTATCAGGCAGTGAGACAGACGGACAAAGCTTCCGGGTGTCTGGTCAGTTGCCTCACCTTTTTAGGCAAAGGACAGCACTAATTTTTCAGAGTGGATAATGGGGTCTGTTAATTGCATAGCACCAGCTGCAAGGACGATGAAAGAAATCCTGCACTGAAAAAAAAAAAAAAAAAAAAAAAAAAAGCATCTTTCACAGAAATGTGCAGGGCTGCACACGTGACAGCCTGGAAGGAAATCTCAGAACTTTGTCTACCTTTTATGTTTTCTGTCACTCGTCAGGATCAGAATTGTGTTCTAGCTTTTCACAGGAAACCCTGGAAGGAAATGACGGTTTCCTCGGGCGGGGGAGGACGGACTCCATAAACGGGTTCAGCTGGTCTGACTCTACCGAGGGGAAACTCCTTCCGACTGGCTCATCCCTACGACATAAATGCTCAACTTGTCTATTGTCTTGATTTATCCTCTAGCACCAGGGTTGGTGTGTGAAACAAGCACCTGTAACTCTCGTGAATGTGTATCTACACCTCATCATACAAAGGTGCCCAAAGGGCAGGCATTGTGCAGAACAGTCTCTGTCTCTAAAAGCAGAATTTCCGAATTCAGCGTCTTCCTCTGATCAGTCAGAGGCGATAGTTGATAAAGAGTCAGTAAATGGGTCATTGCTTTGAAGGGAGGGAGAAGGCGATTGTTTAGACCTTTGCCACAGGTCTGAGACAAGCAATGCCACGGTACCCGCTTCTGATGATTGTCTGTGGAGTCAGTTTGACCCTAACCAAAAAGAAAGATTATAAAACATTCACGTAGCACCAGGCTAATAAAAAGTCAAAGAGCAAGTTTGGCCTAAATTGTTTCATTTTATTCCACTCTCTGGGAAAGTATTAATTTGCTGGTTCTTTCTTTCCTCAGACCTTCGCTGAGCGGCTGCTGGGAAATTTCTCATTAGCAGTCCCGATCTTTGTTGCCCTCTCCTGCTTCGGCTCCATGAACGGTGGCGTGTTCGCTGTCTCCAGGTGAGCGAGTTCATGTATTTTCAGAAACACATTTCTGTTTTAGAGATTGGATGTGATAAGGATAACTTTTAAAGAGAAAAGCAATAGTGCCTCCGAACCTGTTGTTTTTAAAGAGATATGCAAGTTTGTCCGTAGATTCCAGTGAAGTATGTTTGATTCTTTCCAGTAGAGGGCGCTGCGCGTCTACGCATAGCTCACTCCGAGCAGGGCATGCGGCATTTTTTTTAAGAGTCTGTCTACAGGGTCTAATAACAGCCTTTATTTCTAGCGAAAAAGTCGTTTGTTTTTCTGAAGAGTAAAATAGAAAGCAGAAATCGCCACCCCCCAACCTGTCACCGTTTTGCCATATTTGATGCTACATTAATCTCTTTCGTCTCCTTGTTACAATGTAAATAATTTACTGATAAATGTGGACACTACGTGTGTACACGTGTGTGCAATGCATGTGTGCTAGCTTGAATTGACACTAGCAATTTAGAACGGAATTTGCCCCCAGCTACTGTTATAGCAAGAGCTCCGCTCAGTGCGATATTGCTATTGGTTTTCCTCAAAGTATTCATTGCAAGATAGGTCCCGGACACTGTATGTCCTGAAATGAGACTTATCGTTAACTCTGCCCTTTGTCTTCAGAGCACAGGACCCGTGGCCAGCTAAGAAATACCAGTACGCCTTGTGTGGGAAAGAGGCATGCATGTGGCTTTGGGGATTTGAATTTTTCCCATTTGAATGATTGATTGCATAGTCAGCTCCACCGTTTTTTTTTGTTTTTTTTTTGTTTTTTTTTCTCCCCCCAGGTTATTCTATGTTGCATCTCGAGAAGGGCACCTTCCGGAAATCCTCTCCATGATTCATGTCCACAAGCACACTCCTCTGCCAGCTGTTATTGTTTTGGTAATGCATGTTCACAGATAGATGTGGATATAACCTCAGCAAATGGTTGGGAAAGAGGGATTCGAACAGACATCCTGACTCGCCACTCAGTTGGTGTGCGGTCTGTCATGCTTGGGGGGGGGCAGAGCCTTTCGCCACGGCTCGCTTTGACTGTGCACTTGTGATGTGCATAGGATGTAGGATGCCCCACCTCTCTTCTCTTTCACCTTTGCGGAGATTTGGAAGGTGGAGAGGCAAAGAAGTGCCATGGTTTCTCTCCTTGGCAGAGAACCTCAAAGGAAAGGAAAGGAAAGAAAAAAAAAAAAACCCACAAGGACACAATCTAAAGTACTGACTCAGAGTTCAGCTGAAATCAGACTGCACAAAAGTTATTGTTGTCTCCTCTGGCTCCCATCGTAATGAAACACACGCTACATAATTCAAAGCCTAGACAAAGCACTAAGCTGTGAAACGATTCTCCAACAGTCACTGAGACCTGTGAGAGCAAAGCTTGAAGAGAAGAAAGAACAACCCCACATGTAAATTGAAGCTGCGGAGTTCTCTATGCTGGGAACAATATTTGTGAAATGTGGTCTACAAAAGGCTGAAAAAGGTGTAAGAGCCCTCAAATACCCATCGGCAATGCTGTAGTCATTTTTTTCTCTCTCTGATTTTAGTAACAGTTTTTCTTAAGCAGAGTCTGCTGTCGAAAGCTCCCTAGGATGCACTGAACATTTTTTTCTTCTCCATGCATTTAATTTGTTTCAGAATGTTTCCTTGAAATTTCTTTTTAAAGTACGCACTCGCTCTGTGCAGAATCTGGGAGCGAACGTCACTTGTGGGAACAGGGTGTCTTATTCCATGAAGAAGGCTTTCCTTTGAAGCTTCTGCTATCATTCATGCTGTCCTTGGCTTTTTCCCCTGCACAGTCCTTCTCTGCTGATCTCTGTGCTACATTGTTTCCTGGTCTTGAGGGTCATGTACCGTTAGCCCAAGGGGAGAGTTGACCTGGAGCAGGAAAAGGTCAATGTTTTGCATTCAGAAGCCAAGAAATTCACCTTCAAGTGGTTGCTTCCTGAGTGTGGCTCCCAAGAGCTTCTCAGAAATCACTTCAAAGCTTCATTTGAGTTTTCTAGTAGGCTGCATTTAATATTTACGATTGTCACTTGTTAATAGCTCGTTCTGCCTTGATTTTGAGTGGTTGGATGTCTTTTTGCTTTTTGTCCTTTGAAAACATACTATCTGGGGTAGCATGTACCTGTGCACACTGCTAGTCTTGTAAGCATTAGAACCTGAGTTTAGTCCCCCAGAACTGTTGTGGTAACTTGCATTCATAATCCCAGAACTAGGGAGGCAGAAACAGAAGGATCCCTGGAGATGGCTGGCCAGCCAGCCGCACCTACATGGCCAGTTCAAGGCCAATGGAAAACCCTATCTTACAAGGTAGAAGTTACTTGAGGAACTGCATACTGAGAACAACAGCCAAGGTTGTCCTCCACATGTACTTACAAACATCCCTGCAATTCTACATACGTGTACTTGTGCGGAGATGGATACCTTTTACACACAAAACCAAAACGACGGAAAAAACATCGTCTCCTCTCTAATGAAAAATGAACTGATAAGCAACAAAACAGCAAATTCCTGTAAAATTCCAACTGGAACGGGGTGATGAGAGCACCCTCCATCGGAGGCTCAGTTGCAGCCTAAGAACAGAATATGGAGAAGAAGTCTGTGTAGTCTAGGCTTTGGTCAGGATGACAGTTTATCATTTTAAGGGACTACCTATAATGTGAGGCGGTGTTATTGTTTGCTATTTCCTGCTCTCTCTCAGTTCCCCGTGTTTACCTTGTCTCCCCTCTTTCCCCAGCATCCTTTGACAATGATAATGCTCTTCTCCGGGGACCTCTATAGTCTTCTGAATTTCCTCAGTTTTGCCAGGTGGCTTTTTATGGGGCTGGCAGTTGCTGGACTGATTTATCTTCGATACAAACGCCCAGATATGCATCGTCCTTTCAAGGTAACCTCAGCCATTTTTGATGGGTTTACATAAATCTCTCTCCTAATACCTAGACCTCCTTTTGTCATAACTTGATGATGGGGAGATTGGGCGGGGCAGGGTCCTGCAGAGTAAAAAATTTAACTCTTGCTTTCTGTTGCACTTCACTTGGGGAAATTATATGCATTTTCACGTATGATAGAGTGAGTTTGTCACAGATTTTATTTGTTGAGAATAGACAGTGTCAAAGATACTTTTCACGTTGGATTTTCATGCATGGCTTGGGTATGTTCAGAGGGTGGGATAGCTCTGTCTTGATACTAAATGGATGCAAGCAGCTGGGCTGTGAAAGAACAAGTACTTCATTAATGAAAACTCTAAGGGAAGGCAGAGAAGGGTGCTGCTTTACAGGTTAGGTATTTTAGTCCTTATTGTAACTTGTTAGCTCTGTGGCAATTTCCCCCCTACATACTCTAAAGCAACAATTCTCCACCTCTGAGTCTGGACCCCTTTGGGAATGACCTTTTCTTTCACAGGGGTTGCCAAAGACCATTAAAAAAGAAAAAAAAAAACCCACAGATATTTACATTACAATTTATTTTTCCTCTTTTTATTATTGCTTTTTTTTTTCCAACTTATTCACTTTTTATCCTGGTTTTCGCCCCCTCCTTCATCTCCTCCCATCTGCCTCCCTCTTCCTCCCCTATCCCTCTCCCCTTGTCTACTGATAAGGGAAGTCCTCCTCCCCTACTATCTCCCCCTAGCCTATCAGGTCCCATCAGGACTGCCTGGCTCCTCTTCCTCTGTGGGCTGGCTAGGTCTCCCTACCAGGGAGACGTGATCATTGAACAGGCAACCAAGCTCATGTCAGAGACTGTCTCTTCTCCCCTTACTAGAGAACCCACATGGGTTCTCTAGACAGCCCACTGTCTATGGGCTACATCTGAACAGGGGGTCGAGGTTCTCTCTAGGCATAATCTTTGGTTGATGTATCAGTCTCTGTCGTCTCCCCTGGGCCCAGCATTTTTTGGCATTGTTGGTTTCCTTGTGGGACTCCTGTCCCCTCCTATATTACAGTTTGTAATAGTATCAAAATTATAGTTATGAAGTAGCGGTGAAAATAACTTTATGGCTGGGGGGTCACCACAACATGAGGAACTGTATTAAAGGGTTGTAGACTCAGAAGGTTGAGAACCGTGCTCTAAAGAAATATGAAATACCAAAGAAAAGTAGTATGACCATTTACTATAACCGCCATTTTCCTTTGGGAGGACTGGAGAACAGCCTTGTTACGAGCCTCAGATGCCCCTGGGTCAATGTGATCTCACTGTTTATTTGCTTTGAAGACATAGCACAGATAATGCTGCCAGTCATGTTATCGGGATTTGTTTCTAATTGTATTCATTGCCACAGCTTGCAGCATCTTTATTAGCCTTTGACTAGGAGTTGGCCTGCTTTATTCCCATCGGGCCTTATTGTGACTCTCAACAGGAAATCAATATTCCCTGAGAGGTTTTAACACGTGGCAAAGCCACTGGTGCTCTTGACTCCAAGTGAAAGTGGGTTCTAATAATTACCAAAGACCAATCTTTTTTTTATATAAATTTTTTTTTAATTTTATTTTTTTCTTACCAATTACATTTTATTAACTCTGTATCCCAGCCATGTCCCGATCCCTCATTCCCTCCCAGTCCCTCCCTCATCTCCATCGTGCCCCTTTCCAAGTCCACTGATAGGGGGGACCTCCTCCCCATTCATCTGATCCTGTTTTATCAGGTATCTTCAGGACTGGCTGCAAAGCTCTCCTCTGTGGCCTAACAGGACTGCTCCTCCCTTGGGGGGTGGGGAGGCCAAAGAGCCAGTCATTGAGTTCCTGTTAGAAATAGTCCTTGTTCCCCTCACTATGGGAAACCAATTGGTTACTGAGCTACCACAGGCTACATCTGAGCAGAAGTTCTAGGTTATATCCATACATGGTCCTTGGTTGAATGTAAAGACCAATCTTTTAAGATGAAAAAAACGTAGATTATAATGATACTTCACTAGTACAGAAATTTGAATAGATCATCTACTAGGAAGCACATTTTCCTACGTGTGATTTAAATATTCTAAAACAAGTCAAGAAACTGCACTAGCGCATGCTCTGTGATGACCTGGCCACATGACTGATGTTCTCCACCCCTGGTCTCTTGAACTTGTGTGACGCTGCTGTTTTCCATTGGCTATGTTTCAGGTACCCCTGTTCATCCCAGCTCTGTTCTCCTTCACCTGTCTCTTCATGGTTGTCCTCTCCCTTTACTCGGACCCATTTAGCACTGGGGTCGGCTTCCTTATCACGTTGACCGGGGTCCCTGCTTACTACATCTTCATTATATGGGACAAGAAACCCCAGTGGTTCAGACAGTTGTCAGGTAAGACTTTTAAGCATCTTGGACCTGGTGAGAGACTGTGTTATAGACACCCATAAAGGTGTGCACATGGAATACTCATCTCTTAAAGAGGAAAGCTCCAAGTGGTACAATGGTCAGTTAAAGTCAATGATGACGTTGTAACTGCAGCCAATGGGAGAACGACAGGAAGGACATGTAGAGTGCAGCTGTTGAATCCTATTGGGTATTTAATTCGGGTGGCTGTAATCTCTGTCATTTTAGAGAAAGAATAGCTTCTTTAGGAATAAATTTTTTCAGTACTGTAAATATCCTCACTGCTCCTTTGAATCCCCATAGTGACATAATGATTGTTCTTTTTGGTTGATTACAGTCTAGTGGCTGTCATAACATTAGATTGACCAATGGTGTGAGATTTGTTGGGGACTGATGTGGAAGCCTGCAAATGTCTTAAACATCATGGCTGTAATATTACCTACCTTGCTAGGAAAAGCAAGCTGCAGAGGTTTCTGGTAACAGCAAAACACAATGATGAGAATAGCAGCTCACATTTCCTGTGTAGTTTCTATATGTTTGCATATGTGTGACCACGTTCCCTCAATCACCATTTGAGGTGGTAGAAGCCATTGTTCACATTATGTAGACTTAGAGTTATGTCATTAGAGCATTCATGTAACTCTGACAAGTCACATGGATGTAAGAAAAGAGCCAGGACTCAAATTCAAACGATTGCCTTTGAAAGACAATACTGGACACTGAGAATGGAAGAGAGTAGATTGAGGCTGAAGATAGAGAAAGGACATGGGTGGCTTCTCTATGGATATTGATGAGAGTTGGGGAATATCTGAGTGTGGGTCCCATTAGCAGGACCAAGAGGAAGTGAAAAGCATTAAGAAGGAAAAGCTAGTTCAACTTGGTAACCAGTTAGGATGTGGAGGAGCAAATACAGAAGGACAGAAGGTGGTTTGGATGAGCTGCGGTGTCAGGAGAGCTCATGAGCTCTTTCCCACCTTCACCATCTCAGATCTTTTCTCAGGACACAGGTCCCAGATTCTGTTTTCCCCACCCAGGTTAGGATGCCAGGACTCAGCCAGAGGGAGAATTTACAATTGGGTGTACAGAGTCTTGAGCCTGACATCTAGGGTTTGAACTCATATTTGCTGGACACCAAAATCCACCGAGTTAGAGTCTTACTACCATGACAAAAATATCAGACCAAAAAGAATTTAGGAGAAGAAACATTTATTTGGGCTCTGGTTTCAAAAGTTTCATTCCATGCATCTTCATGGTTGTCCTTTCCCTTTATAGGACCCTCTAGTAGCGGGATTTGTTTCATTACTACTCTGACTGTGATGGCTCTATTGCTTTTAGAGCCCAAGGAGTACCTGATGAGGCGAAGCTGTAGCCAGGAAATGGAAATCCACAGAGCAAGGGACTAGGGTTAAAAAGAAATACCTTTTTAATGCAGTCCTCAATAACTGATTTCCTCCAAACAAACCCAGCTTCAAGTGGCAAATTCAGCAAAACACTCATCAGTGGATTAATCCTGGTGGCCTTTGGCACAGGAAGGGCACATCATTGTAAATAAAAAATGTCCTCATTTAAGTCATTTTTAAACCTGGTATTTTGTTGTAGTGACATGGGCTAAGTCACACCAAATATAGTTTACAAAGCAGATATGCTGTTGTTAGTGGGTCTGGTGAGTTTGGGATACAAATTCCTCTTTGGTTTGTATTTGGTCTTAATTTACTTAGTTTACCATGACTAATCTTAAAAATCCAAGGGAGGGCGCTGTCTTGAAGCTCTACCTTCATGAAATCGCAACAGTATGGTCACCTAAACAAGACTTGCAGAATGACAACACAGGTGACATGTCAAGGTGATAGAGGGAATCCCCAAGGCCTCACCCCTAGGTGAAGAGACACAGGTAAACAATGGCTGGTGAAAAAGGATCATCCTTTCTTCTGGTCCAAGCCCCATTATAGGTTATCCAATCCCGCGTGGTCAGCCCTATATAGACAAACAAACCATCAACGTTATATGGACTCAGTATGTTACACACATATGTATAAAAATGATCATCAAAAAATAATTCATAAATTTGAAAGAGTTGGGACATGGTAGGAGTTCGTTGTTAGAGAAGAAGGTTAGAAATAATGTAAGTATAGTACTTACTATATGTGAAATTCTCAAAATGTAAAGATTTAAATTGAAAGTCTAGCGATTTAGTGGGAAAATGTCAACAAGAAAAAAATATATGTATCTAATCTCTAATATATTGCAAGAACAAATTTACACTCATTTAAAACCGTTCTGCGCTGACTCTTTGAACTGACGTTTGGCATCATCAGATTTTTCTACCATTATTTCTACTTGGGCTTTACTTTTTAACTGGCAACACTATTCCTGAAAGAAATGTTGCTATGTAAATTAGGATTTCAACTCTATCAGAAATACACTGATTAACTGAGCACATAATCTCTGTATCCTGCAAAGCTGTGTTTAATTTTTTATAGATTATATTTAGTTAGGTTTTCTCTATTAGAGACACTGACTATGATCCTGTGAAGGGAGGAGGAGTTCCGTTAAGTTATTTGCATTTAGGTCTGAGTTAGGCATCATCTCTGAGACTGAGGTACACAGAGAGCTAGGGGCCTTAAGCATGGCAGAAAGCTAACACCTAGAAGAGTGAGCCAACAGCCTTTCAGAGGGAGCATGAGTGAACAGAGGGGAAGTTCATCATTTTGTCCCACCCGGAAGGCGTTCTGTCCTTCCCTGTGCAGTCAGCCAGTTCTAGCCAGTCTCTCTTCACGCTAATGCAGGTGTGCTCCCGGCCACACTGTCAGTTCAGATCAGGCTTTTTCATATGTGAGCTTTCTTTGTTGCCCTTCTTTGCTCAGGTAATTTTGGAGGTTTTGCTACGTTTCTGCATCTAATGATGTTTTGAACATCTCCAAGGTCTCTGCAGTTAGTGTCAGCCACTGGTGGAACGAACTGTGGTGGAGAAAAGTCAGGATGGTTGTTGGGTCTCGGGGAAGCTGTCACCTCTTACCAGGGATACAGCCGAACATTCTGCTTTAAACTGTGATCACTGCCGCTCTTTATCTTTATAGACAATTTGAAAGGGAGTGGGGGAAAACAGCAGTCCCCTGGGATTCTGTTTGATTTTCCTCTTAGGCAATGTTCTTGTAGTAAAATAAAGAAAATTCATAATATGTATTACTGCAGTAGCAAGTATTTTCTTAGCCTTTGACCAAAACAAAACACACAGACAAAACAAGAGAGTCCTACAGCAGTACCCGACCCTTTCCCCAAAGACAGACTTTCTGTCAGAGAGAAAGCTTCCTGTGAGCTTGAAGGAAGGAGAGCCTTGCTCGGAGCAGCTTGTTCAGTTGTTAACTATCATGTTGCTTTCCTTGGTAAAATTCTCTAGTTGTGTTGTTATGTTATGTTATGTTATGTTATGTTATGTTATGTTATGTTATGTTATGTTATGTTATGTTATGTTAT
>NW_026596256.1:866492-871734 GCF_907164565.1 Psammomys obesus | reverse complement strand
ATGTTATGTTATGTTATGTTATGTTATGTTATGTTATGTTATGTTATTTTCTTTAACATTAATACATGTGAATGGATTAGCCCTGTGACAGTCTTGCAAAATGCCCCTTGCCTGGGCTGTTTCCAGAGGAAGTTGTAACTAGACACCATTCATAGACTAGAGCAAGGGTAGTTGTCACAGACAGCCAGGATACATTCTGAGCCCGAGGATGTGAGATTTCTAGAGATCTGATGAATGTCTTTGGCCACAGGATGCCAGTATTGAACCACTTTTATGTGATAGCATTTCCAGAACTAGAAGAGAGCACTCTCTTAAGGGGGTAGTCAGATATGCAGAAAGCTTTCTCCTCCATCTGTAATGGGGCAGTTAATTCTTCTCATTTATTTACAATATTTATTGTTTACAGACAGACAAGCTTCTCAGGGGAGGAACAAGGGGCAGCTTCTACCCTGATGTGTTTGGATAAACAGAGGTACTAGACCCAGGAAACCCAGGCCAGGGCTAGCAGCAGCCGTTGGACTTGGTAGCCCCTAGTTATCCACTCAACCCTATCACAGCTGAGAGCCACAGAGGGCTAGCAGTAGGCTCCTCTTGCTCAGGTAGGGAAATGGAGGCAGCTGTGTTTAAACAAAATCTTTGATTGTTAAAGCAAACAAACTAGAAAGAAAAAGAAAATAAAAAGAAAAAAGAATACACTCTGGCCAATGTGAGCAGAGTGCCTATAATCCATCTTTGTGGGCAGCAAGCTTGCCACTCCAGGGCCTAAATGCACATGCTGCTCAAAGCATGGCAAGACACCTTTGTTTGGAACAAGCCACTGAAAGCTGGTTAAAGCATTTGCAGGCTTTTCCTGAAGATTAGAATGTACCATTGTAATTCATTAAGTTTGCCTATGTATTTCTTAGGGGCTCAGAATATGTTCTACTAAGTAAGTATTGTCTTTATGAAAGTATTTATCTCCATTTAAGAGAATATACTAAAATTTTTAATATAATATCGGGGGCAGGTTGGCTTTGTACTGCTTCCCAAGCTCACTTAATCTTAGCTGTTGCTCCCCTGAGGATACCAGATGTGATAGGGTGAGTGAGATTTTGCAAAATCGGTTGTAGTTCCAGTTTACTTCGAGCATAACAAGGGAGCATGGAAAGCAAAACTGAAATCACAGCATTACTGTCAAGTCATATAGGCTGTAATAATGGAAAACTCCAACTGTAGGTCATCGGCTCATCTTTATTTGAAGAGGTGATAACACAGGTTTATTATTGTATGGCCACTAATCTTATTGTGAATGTGAATAGGCTATATAACACTCCAAAGTCACATGTTCTACAGTGTTTCTAGAAGCTTTTTTGACTGCATTGAGCACCTGTGCCATCCCCACAAATGTAGCCTTAGGTCTATAACTGTAGAACAGCTTGGAAGGAAAACTTGGGCAACCAATGAGTACCTTAGGCCAACACCAATCCCTTTGCTAAACATTCCATCATAATAAAAGTTATGCCAGCACTGGGACCACAAAGGAAGAGCTGAGAAAGTCTGGGGGCAGTAACAACAGGGCTGGTTAGGTAGAACCATATACTTTGGGTCTTTGCCTTTCTCTGTGAAATGGTGAATCCAATCGTTCTCAGAAGGGCACATACAAACAGGGCCATCCCGGTTGCTGCCATAATCTGGAATGGATGCAACGTCCCCACACCAGCTAGCAAGAGACCTAAGTAGGCAACTCAATGGAAACCTACATTACAGGAAAACACTAGGAAAGAGCTTTGATATCAGGAGTGGAAGGCCAAGGCTGAGTGTGAAGACAAGGATATGGAAATTAACTTAGGGGCTGCACAGGAAAGCCTTTGAAACATGGGCTTGAGGCCATGTTTCTTTAACCCCACTGTTTTTCTTTACAACTCTTGTTTTTTCTTTTATCTCGTAGTCTACAACGATCAGATGGCTTGGCTCCTTGTCTGCACATAAAAGCTACCTTCCCCATTTGGTTGATAGATAATTTTCCCATAAGCCTATTTTCATAGGATAATTTTGCCAATGTCCCTTTCTGAAAATATGGGGTTTGATTGTTGCTTTCATGGCAGAGTGGACTGTTACAAAATACAATTTATTTAAGAAATGTAAAGTTTATTATTTGTCAGTACTGTACACGAGACCTTTACAATAAACACACCATTAAAAGAACAACAATGTTCCCAGGCAAACTACCTCGGAGATAATGATTGTATTTGTTACTTCTCTTTGTTCTGTGACAACGTGCTGCCTGACAAGCGGCATCTTAAGGGAGGAAGGTTTATTTTGGCTCATAGTTTGAGTGACTGCAGCCTGTCTTTGCATAAAAGGCACAGCTTCAGGAGTTCCATGAGTGGCTGGTCATGCTGTGTTCAGGGAGGGAACAGGAACCAAGCAGAGACGCCTAGGAAGTAAGGCTGGATTATAAGTCCCCAAGCCTACATTCTCCAGTGAGTTTGTACCACTAGACCTTCCACAACCTTCCTAAACAGTGCTAACAGATGGGGATCCAGTGCTCAAATGATGGGCATTTAGCAAAACCACAATGAGAAGAGGGCAAAGGATGAAAACAGCTTTTTAATTGTGGTTAAGCATTGTCTGCAAGGGCCTGTTAGAATAACAAATCAGAGAAGAGAAAGGCTGACTGGACGGGAGATGATTTGGATCTGAAAACTTTAAGAGGATGGAACCTGGGATTCTCTAAGATTAGAGAACTTTAGAAGATGTTCTATGGAGCTTGGTGACAACAAGAAAATGAATGTCCCTGAAACTATCATCACAGAGCTCAGTGCTCTAGGGCTGTGGGTAGAAAGTGTCCTTAGAAGCAATACAACCCAGAGGTTCTGATATTTTGGTATCTGTTGGAGTTACTTCTTGCTGGGTTAGATCTTCAGCTTCTAAATTAAGAGACTAAGAATTGAACTTGAAGCAATATCGGAATTGATGTGATTGGTCTATGGACCAGACCTTAATGACCCGAATTAGTCCAAGTTTCTCATTCTATTTATGAGACAGACAAGGCCTTGATAATTAAGGTAATTGACTCAAAAATACTACAGATTAGACAATGGAAATAATATTCTCCTTCTGACTGTCTTGAGAAATTGGTTGTCATCTCCTATGTGAAAAAAGAACAAACCCATTTTGAGCAGAACATGAAACATATTTGTAAACATTTATTTATATCTTGGTCCCATGGACTCAAACTATTTTCAGCCTCCTGGTTCATAAATAAATGTTCTCATTTGAATGCAAAATATTAATATATTCTTACTGAGAAAGCATCATGGGAAGTTGTAGAAGTGACAAGTAAATTAATTGAGCATGATAGGATTGTAATGAAGTAAATAATTCTTGAAAGTGTACTACAGAGAAGGTAGCTGTACACTCCTAGAATTGTCCCCAAATAATTCACATTTTGCTGTTTTTATGCCATTGTGATTTTCATGCATTGTAATCTCCCCTTATTTCTTTGTAGACAAAATAACCAGAACATTACAGATAATACTAGAAGTTGTACCAGAAGACTCTAAAGAATTATGAACTTAATGCATCAAAATCTTGGCCATCTGCCCAGGACTGAGATACAAAGTGGATCTTTATTTCAAGAAAACACAATGTTGGTGATGGACTAAAGGAATCAGTTATTTCTATTCATATCCTCTAGTGTATTCAAATTAATTTCTGAACAATTTCCTGGTAACTCCGTGTATTTGTAACAAGCTAATATGCAAATCAGACAGTGAGGCAAGCTCACAGTTCTTGAGTCTGGTGCCCACTGTTGATGTAAGGGGAAAAGAGCAACGGCATTGACAACCGTGATGTCATTCTCTACAACATTTCTTATCATGACTGAGAACCTTCAGTAGAAGACCAAAATGTTTTCTGTATATATGGGGTTTGTAAACATAGCTTTATTTACTGGGGACATCTATACTGTGAAAAGTATTTTTTATTTTTCTAAAACAAATATCATTATTTTGGAAAGGGGGGGTGAGAAATAACTTTATTTTCCATTAACCTTAGATTGTTTTCCCTTAGTGACCAACATGGCTGTCACTTATCTTTCAATGGCTTATCCTCAGAGCATCAGAACAAAAAATGGGGGATTACTGTGTGTGTGTGTGTGTGTGTGTGTGTGTGTGTGTGCGTGTGTGTAGCAAGAGATAAAACTCAGGGCTTTGCAAAAGCCAGGCAAGCACTCTACCATTGAGATACATCCACATACCCTAATTTTCTTGAATGCATTAAAGAAGAGTTTCTAGGGAGTATTATTTCTGAGGCAAACCTAGGAACTATGTTTGTATAAAAGTTATGGGGAATTTGCAAGGTTAAATATGTTTCCACTCATTGTCAGGAAGTTTAGTGTTTGGAATGTCACTTTGTTTTCATTGTGGTTTGTTTTTTTATGAAAATGTATACAGTTTGGCATGACATCCACTGATGAACCACCTCTTTGGTAATTCTTGATGAATAAAACTGTTTTAACCATCACAACATCAGCATAGGAGAAATTGTCCATAAAGCTCCAAATATCGGACTTCATCTCTAAAAACCACATTTATATGCAGTGTTAGTACTTCTAATCACTTTTTCTTTTACTTTGTGGTTATTTTTACATGACAATGATTTTTGATAGTGTGTGCATTCCCTTTACAGTTCTCTTAAAATATGTTTCTGGATAAAACTATCTGGATCAGTTAGGAAAAACACAGATTTACCTAAAAACTATGAAAGAAATGTCATTGCTTAGGAGGACTTTCAGATGATCTTTGGAAAAATGTTTACTTCTAAATCTAGGCTGTTGCCATCATTTCTTATTTTTGTTCCAATGCAACTTGCATAAGAGGTAACTGCAAACCAACGTACTGACGGAGAACCTTCAGTACAGTTGTTCAACTACATGCTGTTAAGTCAGATGTAGAAAACACTAGACAGTTGTCCAATGGGATTAATGTAACAGTGAGATTTTTAAAACTCTTATTTTTAATATCCAAAGATTAAATGCTCAGCATAGCCACAGCAAATTTTATATCTTACTTTCTGACTACTTGAAAGTAGGGTGGTTTAAAAACATTATCCCAATTAATAAAATATTTGAGTTCATAAATTATTGCCCAAAGTACAAATGATGATTTTAATTTTGAACAATTTAGCATTTTCTCTTCCTCTTTCTTTTTTGTTTTCTTTCTTTCTTTCTTTCTTTCTTTCTTTCTTTCTTTCTTTCTTT
>NW_026596256.1:855943-866482 GCF_907164565.1 Psammomys obesus | reverse complement strand
TTTCTTTCTTTCTTTCTTTCTTTCTTTCTTTCTTTCTTTCTTTCTTTCTTTCTTTCTTTCTCCTTTTTTTTTGTTTTTGGTTAAAGGCCAAACCAAGTGTTATCTCCCTAGGTGAGTTGCAATTCCTTCTGTTTTTACTAACATGGGCTTTTCAAAACCTTACGTCTAGTCTCTAGAACCAATATAGTGTTCATCTGTGGACAGCTATCTCTAGCAGATATAGCTAGAGGTGCATATTTTATACTGTTATTTTTATACTAGACCCATGAGATTTATTAAGGCAGGACCTTCTGCTTAGTTATGAAGCGGAGTGAAGCCACGGAGAAGGTTCTGCGTCCTTTGTTCTCCGTGAGGCTAATGCATTCCCTGGCTGGTTGGTTTCATTGTGTTAGTTGCACTTGCTTGTCTTTCCTTGGGCAAGCTAGTCAGGATATACTTTATCATCCCTCCTCTTTGTTTCTAAAATTGTTTTATGTTATTAAATTTATTATGCTATTGTAATATCATTTTAACCAAGCATAAAAAAATAGTATTTCTGCTATTCTGAAGTTATACCATTAGAGAAAAACAGTGTTTCTTTAATCATGAAATTCATGTTTATAATTGCTTTAGTGAGAGCATATAAAACTTTTTATTCAGAAATACCCCTGAACATCTGTAATGTGTGTTTTTATACAAGGATATTTTTCTCATATTTTAGATTAATGTATGTATATGCACATGCGATTACATGCGTTAATTTTTTTGTGCTGGTGTACATACTTGAATGCTTACATAAAAACATGATTTGATTACTATAACACAAAGCTAAATGCAGTCTAAACGGTTTAAGATATACACTATTTTATTTTCAAATATTCTTTGTTTAGTACACAAAGCCTCAAATATGCAACTTTTAAAACATCGAGTGAAGATTTCCAAAGGTTAGGTACAATTTTATTCTCCTCACACATTTATAAATATTTCCGGTGACTGACATTCTAACAATGCTATTTTGTCTCTTCTTTTAAAGCCTTACACTCTCCCCTTTGATTCCAAGTGACCCTTACAAAAGGTGGGTTGCTCAGCACGCAGCAGGTCCTGTGTTTGTCTTTCATCAGGAGATTGAACATTTGTCCTAGCAAACATGGCTGTGTCCAGCTCCACTTGGAAGATCAGGAGCGCATACCCACAGTCAGGGCGTGTTTGCTCCCCAGCCCTGTGGACGCAGGGTCAGGACAGCGGGCTGGGTTAGTTATCCACGCTCTGCAGTTTCTACAACACTAACGTATGCATGTAAAAACATTGTTTTTCAGATTGCCTTCTGTGTCTGCTTAGATTGTTTCCTTAATTGCCTTTTGAACAGCCGCAGATGGTTTCCATGAAGCTGGTTCCCTAACAGAATTCCACATAAACTGGGATCAGCCCTTGGCAATCTCCCTTAGCATCTCAATTTACAGGTGAATGAGATGCTAAGAAAGTGAGCTTCTCTTACCTTATAACTGATGTGGTCAGGGGACTAACAAGTGGAGGGAGCCTTTGGTTTGTAGTAACCACGGTTCACCATCTTACAGCAAAGTCAGAGAACTATCAGTGCTTGTCTCTTGAAGCTAATTAAGCAGGAGCCTTCTTACCTCTGGTGCACCCAACCTCCTTCAAAGGTTTTGTACCTAGCCCTACTTTAAAAGAAGACCAGGGACTGAGGCTGGAGAGATGGCTCGGCTTCTAAAAAACACTCACTACTCTTGCAGAAGACTTGAATTCAATTCCTAGCACCCACATGGTGGCTCACAATCATGGGTAACTATAGTTCCAGGGGATCCATCACCCTTTTCTGAACTCTGTATGAACAAGGCATGCACATGGTGCACCATATACATACAGACAAAACACCCCCCCCCCACAGATAATAAATGAATGTGAACTTTGTAAAGACCAGGAAAATTGCATATACTTTTGACACCATAATATCTATATTTTCTTTTTTAATAGTGTCAAAATAGCTCCCATTGTTTTTTTCCATTAAAGGTAATCACGGAATATTTGCAAAACATTTTTTAAATATTTAAATACCATATTAATTGAAGTATACATATAAAATCTATTAGTGGCTTTCTCATAAGGTCTATATGATATAGAAGGCAATGGTTTCAATTGTAATTATGTTGTCAATAACAGAAAAGCAATGAATAAGTTTTTATTTGTATCTTCTCTTTTATTATTTTGGAGAGAAGTGGATGTGAGATTCCAATGAAAATGACTCAAGAAACTTATTTTATTTGAATATCATTTGCTTCATAACATGCTCTGTTGGTGCTCATAGAGTGCAGGGTGATGTTTTATATTCTTAGTCATTCAAGTCAGGTGTTAAGTCATGGCATTGTGGAATAGCAAAAAGACTGTAGAGGATATAAACTGGAGAAGATAATGACTCATTTGCATAGCTTCTGTTTACATCATATATGGGGAAAAGAATTATTGCTTGCATATGTAGCTTAGTTAAATTTTCCCATAAACAGTATTTCAGAAGTCTATCTCAATACATTTAATAGCTGAAAGTGTGACCTGAAGGTGGGTCATTGATTGTTAATATTGTACTTTAAAATAGGTGATTTAATAGCCAATTTTACAAGCAATCCTTTATTTTTTTGAATTTTCCAATTATTTGGTATCTAAAAATAAATGCTTTATCTGTTTTTATGTCACACAACTGGTCCAAAAGTATATGTTACGGACACATAGAAAGTTTAGCTGTTTATTTTATGAGACATTGTCCTTCCTTACCAACTCATAACAACACAGTTACTCTTTTCTTTTATTCTTTTTTTTTCTTTACCATTTCTGTTTCATTTACATTAAGTAACAGTTCCCTGTGTTTCTGTTTTTGACATTTTGCCTTCAAGATGGTAACTATAGAAAGACTGACTTCCCAGGATTTTCTTAGGGAAAAAAAAATCTGCCTCTCTCTCCTCTTCCTTACTTCCAGTTGGCATGAAATGCAGAAGGTGGTTTCAGCCTCCAGATAGCTCCTTGCTACATGTGTATGTTTCAGCCTGTTTGGATCAAAGGTACTTTTATAGTATCAGTAACTGCCCACACAGTTCTATGGGCATATTGATTTCAAAAAGCCAGTTACTCATTATGCGTACGAGCAGCCATTTGGCTGGCTGCAGCAACCCAAAAGTAAGCACATTCGCCCTACTTTAGTCCATACACTACTGATTTTTAAAGTGAATAAGTTATTGGTTAGAAGACCTGCTTGGTATGTCCTTGTTACCCCTTGATAAAGCCACTACAGGGAGTGTTGAAGACCAGGGAGAGAGGGAGAAAAAGAATTCTCAGTTATCTCTTTTGCAGTAGTAACTGTATTTTGGGCACTGCATGTGATGGTATTTTCACAGAATCTTATGGGAAAACGTTAGGTCTTTAGATGTTACAGCTATAAGTGGGTTGTACATGGCCAGACCTCACATAGTTTTACTAAAGACACTTAATAAGCAGAGACTCAGAACTATGTTATAGCCTACAAGGAGACAAGATATTGTGAGTTTCTGCTCCTGATATTGATGGGTCTTGTTTCAAAGAATTTAGCAGTTAATTTATTCCTATAATTTCTCCATCACTCTACTTACTCAATAATATAATCAAATATCATCTTAAAGTAGAAAAGTACTTTGGGGAAATAAAAGAAGCACATTATTTTCAGTGACTGGATGTTTATAATAGGAGAAATTACATTAAATTACTTTGCGTTGTAATTATTTCAGATACTATGACTAGTATCAGTAGCACTTTTCATTACTCTGAAAGCAATAAAAAATCCTGTATCATTATACCTGTATTTACCTATATTTACATAGATATATCACAGTGATTGTTTCACAAACCACCAGCATTTTCTCATGATTCTGAGCAAGTGAACCATCTTGAGAAACTTGTTAGCCAACCGTTTTTATCTAAGTATTTCATTACGGCTGCTGTAAAAACTGCAACTAAATTTTTAACTAGGTTCTTCTTGATATTATCCATGTTCAGAGAGCTTCACTCTTAAGAATTTCCTAAAGCCAGTAGTGACAACATCTTCTGCTTCACTTCTAAAGCTTGTATATTTTGAACACAGACATTGGCCCCGAATTTTTTTTTTTTCTGCCAATGGGCTTCAGCACAATGGTAATGAAGGTCAGTAATGTTTTCATCATGTGGGAATTTTACAAGCATAAGCATCAGATATGTTTTTCCTACTTGTGCTGAACAGAATAAAAAAATATGTAGCTATGTTTCACTAACGTGCTGGTGGCTTGTAGCTTTATACTAAGCACATTTTAGAGAACGAACGCACAGCAACTGGATGGCTGGAGAACTTAATTTGTCTTCCCTCTCTGGTAAGACTCGAACCCTGGATTTCGCAGCATGGAGCTGTTATTGTAGTGAGACTTACATGGTAGTCATGCACTGGGAAAGGAAGGTTTTAGTTATTAATTCAGAATTCAGTCAATCCCTGCATGCCTCTTTCTATTAGTATATCTGGATTTACTTTGTTAAAATGTGAGTTTGTAAGTTTTGTCTAAGCACTTGGTATACTAACTTTTTCTGTCAAGGAGTAGAAACATTCAGATATGTGCTGGTATGTTCATATTAGCATATTGGACACTGAAGGTGGACATATTGGACAATGAAGGTCAGGGTTCCTTTCATTCTTCTGCAGACATCACTAACTGGCTCTGGTGGGATCACTTTAGCCCAGGGGTCGTCAGGTTACGCTTGGGGCCATGTCGGCAACTGTCCTCTAACCTGTGCTCTGGCTATAATTTACAGACCCTCTAAGCCCTGTGTTGGTTCTAGACTGTGTTTCTTATGACCTTGGGGCATTCTCCCCATTGCAGGAGCATGATAGTTTTGTTCTGGTGAGCTCAGTTCAGGATTAGAAACACGCTGCTGAGACACAGTGGTTCCAGATGTTTTCTGTGTTCTTCAGCTCTGGCAGAGTTCCTTACCCTGGTGTTGTGAGGCCTAACCTGGGTGAAGGTGATGGGCTATGCTTTTCTCCAACTTGGCACTATATGTCACATTACATGAGGTGGTAGATACTCAGAGGACAAGGTGGCTTTGCCACAAAGATGCTGAAGGATGAGTTGTGAGTGAGCAGTGCGGAGGAATCTGTGTCTGAATTCCTTGGCACTGGTGTACGAACATGTGGTGTGTGAGATAAAGTGGGTTCTTCTACAGCTAAATGGCTTCCCTCTGGGGAGAGCTCTGCTGTGGCAAACTCATTGCTAGATTGTGTTTGTGGGCTGTTTGCGTAAGTGGGAAGGCACAGTGAAACAAGTGTGCTTTCTGGTGGAAATGTTTCTTGTTCATCTTTTCAGATGGAATGCATTTTGGTGCAGTATGACATCACCCCAATTTGCATTATTGACTTATATTTGGGTTGTATTTGCGGAGCTTCCCGCTTGTTATGCCTCTCCCTGCTTCCATTTTTATATGTCTGTCTTGAACATGTTTTTACTTGAAAATACTTTAAATGGACATTTGGATAGATATTTGACAGTTTACATATTAAATGTCATGTTTTGCTCCTTTTTCTGATAATAAATACTGCTTCAAACCGTAGCTTGTGTTATTTTTTTTTTTTTTTGTGATTGAACTTGTCTCACTGATTGTGTGCATGTGTGGAACCATCTCTTGACATTAATTCTCTGCATGTAAACTAACAGCGGTGGCAGAACCCATCTTGGCAGCATCTTCATGGTCCCTGCCTATCTGGCTTCTGCTCCACTTACCTAGTTTCTTATTTTCACCTGTTATTTTTGACAAGAGTATTGTCTCCTGTTTCCTTCTAATTCAGACTGATGTGTATCACTAGAATATTCTTTGAAAAACAGAAATCAGGTCACATTTCCAAAATAATTTCTCACTTCCTTTATATTCTTGGCTGAACCCTAAACTCCTTCATATAGTGTGTAGGGCTTTCCATAGTGTAAAGGGTTTTCCATAGTATGTAGGGTTTTTTCATAATGTATAGGGCTGTCCAGATGGTGCAGGGCTTTCCAGAGTGTAAAGAGCTTTCCATAGTGTTTAGGCTTTTCTGTAATGTATATAGGGCTTTCCAGACTGTATAGAGTTTTTGATAGTGTATAGGGTTATTTCATAGTGTAAAGGGGTTTCCACAGTGTATTGGGATTTTCATTGTGTGTAGGGTTTTCTCTACATACATGGCTTTTCATAGTGTATAGTGTTTACCATAGTGCATAGGCTTTTATATAATGTGTAGGACTTTCCATAGTTTATAGAGCTTTTCATAGTGAATGGATTTTTTTTTCTACAGTGTATAGGGCTTTCTGTAGTGTACAGGGCTTTCCATAATCCGTTCTCTTTCTTTCTTCATTTTCCACAGTCTTCATAACCATATTGAATATCTTTTTAGTGGTTCATTGAGAGAAGAAGGGCACATCATTGTTATGTAATGAAATAACAAACTCTTCCAGGAACTGTATCTTATCTCCCAACTCCCATCTTCTTTTTTCACATAAAGCAATCCTCTATCCAACATTACACACCGAGTTTAAAACGTGATCTTGTCCAGAAATCGTCATGAAGTTGTTTCAGGACCTGGTTCCTGTTCTTTGTCATCATGGGTGTCTCATTTTAGAGTGCACTGTACACTATTGTAGTTGATCGATTGGACACTTTTTATGTGGCTGAACTTGCCTACTCTGCCTTTCGTGGGCTAACGTAGGGCCTCATTTTTTTCCACTCATAACTACTTTCTCGAAAATCCTATGCAATCCTAAGTATAAAGGTGTATAAAATAAGTATATCAATCAAATAGTTACTACTAATAAAAATTTTATTCAAAAATAATTATTAGGTACATTCATGATTTTACCACTCATTAAAGATGAAGGCAAATTGCATAAGGCAGACATGCTTGTTTATTTTTACATAAATAATTAAAATCTTGCCTAAATGTTTGGTATTGCAGGTTGCAGAGGAACTTTGATGTTTCTCAGAGTTGTCTGATAGTTTGATTTAATACACACTCATGCTGAGAATACCATTTTAAACAAGTACATGTGAATACAAGGTAGAAATAAGCAGAAGGAAATACTGAAATTTTTAGCTTAATTCCAAGCAGGTATTACTGATTTTTTTAAAAAGAAAAAAAATGAAATTCCACAATTTTAAAAATCAAATATTAGCACAACACAAATGCAAACTTCCATAATTAAGCCATTATTTTTCCAGAGAAGCAAAGCCTTGTGTATGTGGCAAAAGCACTGCATTTTGTAGCATAAAGCATTCACAATCTGCTCTGAGTTGTTTCAGAAAATGGCAGCTGGTGTTTTATGACATGATGGAATGCCCATTGTATAGGTGTTGTGTGTTATAACAAAGGCTGTGGTGAGGTTGTGTCAGGCAGCCCAAACCATAATGGAATGTATTCCTTGAGCATTTGATTTTGAACCATTTTTTTGGTCATAGCATATTCAAAACACCTTTACTCTTGCCAATTTTTTTTCCATAATCACCACATATGGTTATGTGACTTTATATAGAATTGCAACCACAGTTTAAGAATTAAAGTGAAAAGCATAGATTGTACTCAATTGTGTTTATTAAATATATAAAAATAATAGCATGGTGAGCTGTTCCATTCAAGGATGGTTCAATATACACAAATCGATAATTTAATACCTAAAAATTAATGAATTTAATTTTACATCATGTTATCATGAGAATAAATGCAGAAAAGACACTTGGCAAAATCCAACATCACATTCTGATATATGCCATGGATATACTAGGAATAGAGAGTACATTTCAACATAGCCAAGGTTGTATACAATAAACTTATAGTCAGCATTATGTTAAATGGAGAAAAACTCAGATCATTTCCACCAAGATTAGAATCAAGACAATGATGCCCACTCTCCTCTCCTGTTCAGTACAGTGTCTAAAGCTTCGTCTAGAGTAATAAGACAAACGATAAAAATTAATAAATAGATAGATAGATAGATAGATAGATAGGAAAAGAAGCAAAAATATCCATATGAATGGATAATTTGATTCTATACGTTAAAGACTCCTGAGGAAAAGTCTTAGAGTTGACAAATACTTTTTATGAAGGTAGCGGGATACAAATATTTACATAAAAATTCAGGGCCTTTTTATATGCCAATTACAGAAATCAGGGCAGCAATCCCATTCACAGTAGACACACACAGAAAAAGTGGTAATAAATCTAACCAAGAAAACAAAAGAGCTCTACAATAAAAAAAAAAAAACTAGAGGGAAACTAGAAGATATTTGAAGACAGAAAGAGTGCCCATATTCACAGATCAGAATAACTAATATTATAAAAATGGCCATGTTATCAGAGTGGTTTTCATTTCCATTATAATGCCAACCAATTCCAGGGCCATTATTCAGAGATATTGAAAAATGATATTGACATTTATATAGAAATACAAAAGACTAAAGATAGCCAAAACAATCCTGGAGAGATCATCATATCTTACTTCAACTTATACTACAGAGCCGTAGTAATAAAGACAGCATCATACTGGAATTCAAACAGATATGTAGACCAGTGGTAAAAGAAAAAGAGAGAGAGAGTGTTAGAGAGATAGATAGATAGATAGATAGATAGATAGATAGATAGATAGATCCCTGATCTTTGCAAAGACGCTAAAAGCATATGTTGGAGAAAGGACAACATATCCAGCTGATGGTGACTAGGAAAACCTGAATATTAACATATAGAAGAATGAAATTAGATACTTATCTCTCAATTCCAAATGGATCAAGAACTTTAACATAAGTTCTCATGCTCTGAAACTACTAGCGAAAAAGTAGGGTGATATTCCTACATATAAACACAGATAAAAACTTTCAGAGAAGACTTGGAGAGTACAAGAAATAAGACTAATAACAAAAAATGGAATCTTATAAAACTAAAAAGATTTTGTGTAGCCTGAGAATGTCACAGCCTCAAGTGGGAAACTACTAATCTGTAAATTGACATAGCACCAGACAAACTTAGCACCTGGACAAAGGCCACTTTTAGCCTTAATTAGAGACATTAATATAAGAAAAATATTTATAGGGTACAAGGCAGATAACTAAGAATGGCAGGGAGATATAAGAAGGTGGAGTTTGAGAGTGGTCAGGAAGTATTTGGTACATGTATGAAATTGTCAAGGAACAACCTAATTAATAAAACTATAAAAGCATGGATAGATTTGTGAAATATATTTCTGCAAGTCTAAAGTTAAGTTTCTATGGTGACAGAGTTTATGAAATCTCTTACATTAAGAAAGAAAAATCAAATGGCTACTGAGAAGTTTGAGTTACTCTGTGTCTTCCTCTCCCTTCCTCTCTCCTCCTCCCCCTTCCTGTTCCTTCCCTTTCCTTCTTTCTTTTTCCTTTCCTTCTCCTTCACATCTATTCACTTCCTCTTTTTTCTCCCCTTCCCTCCCATCTTCTCCCTTTCCACTTTCACTTTTCCCTCCCCTTTTCTTCCCTTTCCTTTCCCCTTCTCTGTTTTTGTCTTCTGTTTTTTTTTTTTTCCCTCTGTCAGTAGAACAGCATTCCCAGTCAAAGAACATATTGTGAAATTTCCCTGTAAGTATAAATTTAGGTTTTTCTTTAGGTATCCTATCCATGTAATAATATAGCTTTAATCACAATAACTTAGAAAATGTTATAGTCGAAAGTGTAGAACAGAAGAAAGCCAATATCATGAATTATCAGACTTAACTTTGCAACAGATGTTAGAGATGAAGGAACATTTCCCTTACATATTAAGGGAAAACATTACTGAAGGCATCAAATGCTTTTGGCACCTGTAATGTTTACATAATTTCACACTTTAAAAAGAAGTGCAAACTATGTGATATTAGTGATATGGCTGTGGGGTGGTATGAGAGTGGTTGGAATGCATTTTGTATGTTTGTGAAATCATCCAAGAACAAATCTAATTAATAAGACAGTGCAAGCATGGATGAATTGTGCAATGTTCTTATTCTTATGCACATCTCAAGTTAAGCAATCCACTGGAGTCTATGGCAACAGTTTGCTCTTATTTTGAGAACAGTGAATATGACTGAATGTGTGTCCAATGAAAATACTCAATGGTCAGCCTTCTGTTTGGGAACTACCAGTAAGCTTTTGAATATACTGTTTCAGGTTCACAGCCACTTCTGCAAATGGACTCTATCTCATGAGTGTTGGAGTTTGGCGCTTAATATTTACTATTAATTATCTTTTACTAGAGCTGCAGTTAATCCTAAACAGCTGTATAACCAAATCACCATACAGAGACTGGGATTTATTTAGTTAACCTAGAACACAATGCTGGGCAATAGTTACTCCATCCTAAACCTCCAAGCCCGCATAGTTTCCTACCATTCAGATTTCCTACACTATACTTGCTTTTAGTGATAACTTAATTGCGGTTCATTTCTCCACCTTGTTCTAAAACCTCTCCTCCAGCTTCTCTCTCCCAGCCTCTCTCCTCTTCCTCTGCCTCCCATTCCTTGCTGTCCTCTGGCTCCTCCC
>NW_026596256.1:854356-855933 GCF_907164565.1 Psammomys obesus | reverse complement strand
TAATGAATAAGGGCTTGAGGTGATTATGTGCAGGCAGGTGTTGGGTAGGTAAATGTTCCCCTGCTTTTGTTTCCATGTCTTAAAGTTACATTTTCAGGCTTGCTGGCATGCTGACTTGAAGGTCGAAAATTCACAGCCCTCTTACTGGTTTTTGTGGTCTTAACTTTAAGAACACCTGGCTATCAGCTGGCAGAGGCTATAACTATGGTCTAAGAAGTGTTTGATGTCTGAAGAATTGTGAAATAAAAAATAATTAAGATTCAATATCTTTTAAGTTTTCTTAATTCAGAAAGACATGAAAGAGGGTTTTCTAATGCTGGCTAAACACTACAAAATTTGAAATACATTTCAGCTACACTAAAAAAGTAATAAATTCTTATAATCCTAAGAACAATAGACTAGTTATTTCCCCTTATTTAATTTTTCTTAAATATAAGGTATCAATCTTATTTTTATCCTAGTAATTATCATGATTCTTGTAAAATGTCAATTTTTGTATGCTTTTAATTTCCTAAAATCTAAGGCCAATCTAATTTTTTTCATGTTTTTAACTCTGCTCTAATCTCGCAAATGGTTATTTCTTATTCCCATGTTGCTAGATTACTTTTATTGTTTCTTCATTCAGTGAGTTATAGTGAAAGGTTAGCTGATTAGATTTATTTTCTCTTTATATTCTTTTTTTTTTTTAAAAAAAATTATCATTTGTTACAATTTAGTCAATTTGTATTCCGGCTGTGGCACCCTCTCTCTTCTCTTCTCTCCCTCTTCTCCCTCTATGACCCTTCCCTAGTCCACTGATAGAGTAGGTCCCCTTCTATTTGACCCTAGCCTATCAGGTTACATTGTCTTCCTCTGTGGCCTGGCAAGGCTGTATCCCCCACTCCACCCCCACCCCCTCCCTGGGGCTGTGATCAGAGAGTCTGCTACTGAGTTCATGCTAGAAAAAGTCCCTGCTCCCCTAACTAGGGAACCCACTTGGATACTGAGTCTATGGGCTACATCTGAGCTAGGGTTTTAGGTCTTCTCCATGCATTGTCCTTGGTTGGGGTATCAGTCTCTTCAGGGCTCCCAGTGTTCAGTTTTTATGACTCTGTTGGTCTTCCTTTGGAGCTCATGTCCCCTCCAGGGCTTTCTATCTCCTGCTTCGTTATAAGATTATGTGAACCCTGCCCAAAGTTTGGCTATGAGTCTCAACCTCTGCTTCAATACCTCTATCAGTAGAGTCTTTCAGATGCTATCTGTGATAGGCTCCTGTCCTGTTCCATGTCTTTTACTGCTTTCAATGTCTATCGCGTTTGTCCTTCTGAATGAGGATTAATCGTCTTCCCTAGGATCTTATTTGTTGTTTAGCTTCTTTAGGAGTACAGATTTTAGTATGTTTATACTATATCATATGGCTAATATCCACTTTTGAGTGAGTATATAAAATGTGTGGTTTCATTGATTCTTTGAATTGTGTTATTTGTTTCTAATTTATTGATTTCAGCTCTGAGTTTGATTATTTCCAACTGTCTTCTCCTCTTGGGTGTGTCTTCTTCTTCTTCTTCTTCTTCTTCTTCTTCTTCTTCTTCTTCTTC
>NW_026596256.1:797014-854346 GCF_907164565.1 Psammomys obesus | reverse complement strand
TCTTCTTCTTCTTCTTCTTCTTCTTCTTCTTCTTCTTCTTCTTCTTCACCTCCCTAGGGCTTTCCAGTGTGCCATTAAGTTGCTTGTATGAGATGTCTCAAACTTCTTTCTGAAGTCACTTAGTGCTATGAACTTTCCTCTTAGCACTGCTTTCATTATGTCCCATAAGTTTGGTGAAGTTGTGTCTTTATTTTCATTGAATTTTAGGAAGTCTCTAATTTCTTTTTTTATTCCTCCCCTATCCAGCTGTCACTGAGCAGAGGTTGTTTAGTTTCCATGCATTTGTAGGCTTATTGTTATTTCTGTTGTTGTTAAGTTCTTGTTTTAGGCCATGGTGGTCTGATAGGATACAAGGGATTATTTCAATCTTCTTGTATCTGTTGAGGCTTACTTGTGTCCAACTATTTGCTCAATTTTGAAGCAGATTATGTGGGGTGCTGAGAAGAAAGATATACTCTTTTGAGTTTGGGTGGAAATTTTTGTAGACATTTATTAGGTCCATTTGATTTAGAACCTCTGTAAGTGTCTTTATTTTCCTATTTAGCTTCTGTCTAGATGATATGTCCCTTGGTGAGAGTGGAGTGTTGAAGTCTCCCACTATTAAGCTATTGAGATCTATGTGTGATTTGAGCTTTAATAATGTTTCATTTACAAATGCAGCTGCTGTTGTATTTGGGGCATAGATGTTCAGGATTGTGATGTCCTCATGGAAGATTTTCCTTTGATGAGAATAAAGTGTTGGATCCTGTTTCCACAACCATTCTACTAGTCTGTGTCTTTTTATTGGAGAGAAATGTAGACACTAACCCAGCCTCAGAACATTTGGCCTACAGTCTGTCCTGCATGCAAGATGTGCTGGGGACCGATGGTGGTGTTAAACTTGTAGGAGTGGCCGACCAATGCATAGTTTGATTTAAGGCTGACTCCACAGCACAGAAGTCATGCCTGACACTGCTTGAACAGTCTGGAACCAGCGACCAGATATCCCAGAGATCAAGAATAAACCCAAATACTACTGGTCTAAAGAGATATCTACTACAACTCATAGATCAGTGCCTTATCTTGTCAACAACGCAAAGGCTTCCTCCAGCAGCTGATGGAAACAGATGCAAAGATCCACAGTGAGACATTACACAGAGAGAGATTTAAATGAGAGGTTACCATCAAATCTCTCTCCTGAGGGAGGAATTTACTCAGGGAATTATGCAGAAGAGTAAGCAGGAAGACTGTTATAGTCAGAGGTGCTCTCTGGAGGACACCAGGAGAACAAGAACCTCTGAATCAACTAAGCAAGTCACATGTGAGCTCACAGAGACAGAAGCATCAAGCACAGGGCCTGCATGGATTTGCCTCAGGCCCTCTGTATGTATTGTAGTTACTAGCTTGGTGTTTCTATGGGACTCTTTGGGAACAAGTGGGTCTCTGACTATTATGTCTGCTCTTAGAAGTCTTTTCCTCCTCTTGGGTTGACATGTCCAACTTTGATATGATAATTTTTGCTTCATCTTATTGTATTTTATTTTGGCATGTTTGGCTGTTGTCTCTTGGAAGTCAATTCTTTTCTAAGAAGACAGAAAGGGAATGGATCTAGGATTGGGTAGGTGAAGAGACTGGGAGGAATGGAGGGAAGAAAAACTATGATCAGGATATATTTTATGAGAAAAGAATATATTTTCAATAAAAAAAACTTCACGTATATCTCCAAATGCCTCTAGATAGAATTATTTTAAAAATATTTGAGGCTTAATTTCATTTTCATCACTCTTATGTTTGGCTTAATTAGTTCACACTGTCAAAAATGTTTGTAAACTGTAATAGTCTTTAAGATACATATTTTGAAAGAGGAAATAACCCAGAGAATTACATAACCAGGAACTGTGGAGAATCTACTTTCCAGATGTTTTAATGCTGACTCTCTTACCTCATTTTCCTTCTTTCTTCATTAGGTGATGTTTGATTGACTTGACAACCGTCTCTCCAGAAACAGCCAGCGTATTTTGTTAAGCTTAGTCCTAACTTCCAAAATCTACTCAGTCTTAGGACTTTTTATTTATCACAACAGATCATTACTTGACTAATGCTTTTCAATGAACAGTTTTAAGGTGATAAGGTTATTAAATAGAATTTACATTTTGCAATTTCTTTAGAAATACAGGAAAAAAATTGTTTTTGGTTTTCTCTGTTTTTTTTTTCCTTCAAGCATTTCAGTGATTTATTCTCATAATTATAATTTTTCTTTTTTATTTTTATTCATTACAATTTATTCAATTTGTATGCCACCTGTGACTCCCCCTCCCTCGTCTCCTCCCAGTCCTGCCCTCCTTCCTCCTTCTACCCTTGGTCTACTGATAGGGGAGATCCTCCTCCCCTTCTATCTGACCCTACCCTATCAGGTCTCATCAGGAGTGGTTGCATTGTCTTCCTCTGTGGCCTGGCAATGCTGCACCCCTCAGGGGGAGGTGATCAGAGAGCCTGTCACTGAGTTCATGCCAGAGAAAGCCCCTGTTCTCATCACTAGGGACCCTACTTGGATACTGAGTCTATGGGCTACATCTGAGCCCGGATTTTAGGTCCTCTCCATGCATTGTCCTTAGTTGGGGTATGTTCATAGCAGTTCTATTCATAATAGCGAAAATCTGGAAACAACCTACATGTCCCTCAATGGAAGAATGAATACAGAAATTTTGGTACATTTACACAATGGAATACTATTCAGCTATTAAAAACAAGAAAATTATGAAATTTCAGGCAAATGGTGGGAACAAGAGAAGATCATCTTAAGTGAGGTAACCCAGACGCAGAAAGACACACATGGTATATACTCACTCATAAGTGAATATTAGCAATATAATATAGGGTAAACATATTAAAATCTATACTCCTAAAGAAGCTAAACAACAAGAAAGACCCTAGAGAAGATGCTCAGTCCTGATTCAGAAGGGCAAATACAATAGACGTCAGGAGCAGAAGACAGAGAACAGGACAGGAGCCTACCACAGAGGACTTCTGAAAGACTGTACTGATCGAGGTATCGAAGCAGGGACTGAGACTCATAGCCAAACTTTGGGCAGAGGGCATGGAATGTTTGAAAGAAGGGGGAGATAGAAATACTTGGAGGGGACATGAGCTCCAAAAAGAGACCAACAGAGCCAAAAAAAATAAAAATAAAAAAACACACAAACAAAACAACATAAAACAACAAAAAATACCTGAGCCCTGGGAGCCCTGTGTTTGGTTTTCTACTCTGAAATTCATAGAAAAGAAAATTTAACTTCTCTGGCAAGAAAAAATGAATTTTGCATAAGAAACTGTAGAAAGAAATAAAGATAATACTATTTGAGATTAAAGCGCTGTTCCATCAAAACTAGAGATTTTTTTTTCTGACATCACATGTTAAAACTCAGATTTCTCTTACCTGAAGCTCATTAACAGATGTTTTCTATACACTTACAGTGATATATTGACTTCTTTAAAAGAATAATTTCATACCATCCAGGTGTACCTAATGATAAGAAAAGGTTAACGCAGGAAGCCGATGGTTATTAGTGAAACATTTCATCAGATTAAAGTTCTCAAATTTCAGTGAGCGAGAATTGAATCAAAACACTGAAGGGGCAGTAGAAATTGAACAATGGTTCAATTTTATAATGGATGTTATTTATCATTTTTATTAAACTTTGTATTAGCCATGTGCCTTGATCTGCGAGGACACTCCTCGCCACTCTGTGTGAGTAAGACAGATGACAAGCCTTCCTTCCATTTTTGGATTAAGAAAATGAATGTAAAATCACTAAAATGGCCTGCCTGGAGCAACCGAGAAAGTCAAAGAGGTCACAGTAGAACTTCTGATGATTAAATTACTCTTGAGATTTCAGAGTCCTGAACCAAGCCATCTTTTAGCTGAAGACAGTTACTTTGTTTTTATTTATAAGTCAATCAATCATTACATTTTGTTTTTTACAGCCGCTATGTGATCATCAGTGAATTTTATGATGTGGGATGCAGGTTCTGGTTCTTCAGCCACAGAAACTCACATTGCTATATCCTGGGCGAAGACGACACTGTAATAAACTACAGGAATGCTCAATTTTATACAGTGTGTGATTAACTGAAAGCCTGCTTTGCAGCTATAAAAGTAACTTTCCAGGATAGGATGCCGGGCTTTCCACCGGCCTTGAAGCAGTTGGAGGAGTTAGGCAGAGCAGGCAGGCTGGATCACAACTCGAGCAAAGCCTTATAGCAGAAACACTGCTTCATAAACTAGGTCAGTCTGAGCCACAGGGCCAATCGCTTCTCTGTCTTTGGCTGAGATCAAGAGAATAACAAATACAGCAGAGTGGATAGAAACGGTGTGAGCGTTCCTGTGACGTTGTAAGCAAACACCTTTTCATCCCAGGCAGGGTACTGATAACCGGCTGAGTTTATCCTACTGAACCAGTGAGCTTACTGAGGTTCCTCTTAGGAATATGGGCAAGGAGTTACTTAAAGGAGGCTCAAAGACAACAACATGACCCAAAAGCCCACCCCAGCAGGACAGATTGCTGACTCATGGACGCTGCATCCCTGCCTGACCTGTGGACCACTCTGAAGTTTGGAGTGCCTCCACTCCTAAGTAGGACTTACCATTTACAAGGACCTGGTAAATTTTGCAGCTCTCTGGAGCTTTTGTTTACTTTCCAGGCCTTCTAGGTTTCATTTATGTCTAATCTTAAAACGCCCCTGTCCTGGAACGAGTGGTTAAGTTCAGAGGAAGCATGGGTTATTTCCACATCAGAAGTGTCTTTGTATCAGGAAGAAGGATTTGATTTGGAGATGGAAAAAAAATTTTTTTTAAGGGAATGATGTGGTCAAACTGGCACCTGATTATCTGCAAAATCTAGATTCTTGCATTGGGGGTGGGTGTGACAAGCAGAAGTCTAAATTAAAACCTATTGTAAAAGTACAGATGGATGAAATTATCATTATTTCTATCATTAGTGACTTGGCTTTCAAACCTGAAAGATTTGATAAATGAGGTATTTTGGCTAAACCAGAAACACTGGGTGCAAACTTTCATTTCTCTTTCATGCAGAGACTGGATACTGAAGGACACTTCTGTTTGCAAAGTGCAGAACTTGAGGTCGTGAATAGTCCTTGCGGATATATGTCACTCTTAAATGACAGCGCAAGGGCTTGGGTGAGAGGGCAAGGCATGAGATATGCATTGCTAATATTCTTGTGTCAGCTTTCACGAGTAATCTCTTCCTTATTCAAATTATAGATCAGTTAAGACACATGTCAACATTGCATGGCATATAGGAGGAAAACATGGCACCTTTATGGCTGATACAGCAAACAGAAAGGCGAATTCTGTTTGAGGTAAGCGAGCTTTCTAATACTGAACTCTAGGATTACAAACATTTGACTTTTCTATCATAGGAAGCTGCCTAAGATCAGGCCTTTTCCCATGAGTTCCCAACCTTCTAAAAGTTAGGGCCTGTTTAATCACAATGAAATAAAGGATCAGAGCTGCTTCTGGGGGAACAAAAAATCACTTGGATACTTTTGTTTTGCTTGCTTTGAGAGTCACTAATGTAATTAAGCTGGTAGTCTTTTAGAACAATGTCAAGAAAGTTCCCTTCATGAACCTCTCTCTACATAAAAGTAGATACCACATACAAAACCTTTCCTTTTCCTACCTCATCATACCCATGCCTACCCTGTATATAGGCTGATTTAGCTTTAGAACTGTCTTTTATACATTTTAAGTCCAATCTAATTCAAGCATGGTGCCTGGAGACACTTGAGAAGTGTCTTGAAAAAGTGACTTGAGAAGCACTTTTTATTTTATTTCTTTAATTTATTCACTTTATTTCCCGATTGTAGCACCCTCCCTCATCTCATCCTGGTCCCACCTCTGTCTTCTTCCCTATCACCTGTCCCATAGTCCTCAGAATGGGGGAGACCTCCTTCCCTATAAACTGACCCCAGCCTATCAAGTCTCAACAAGACTGGCTGTATTCTCTTCCTCTGTGGACTAGTAAGACTACCCCTTTAGGGGGAAGTGATCAAGGAACAGGCACCCAAGTTCATTTCAGAGACTGCTCCTGCTCCCCTAGGGAACCCACATGGAGATTGAGCTGCCTATGTGCCACATTTGATCAGGGAGTTTAGGTCATCTCCATGCATGGTCTTTGGTTGGTGCATCAGGCCCCAGGCCACCCTGAGCCCAGATTTGTTGGCTGTTGTTCTTCTTGTGGAGCTCCTGTCCCCTTCAGGTCCTTTTGTTGCCCCATTCTTTCATAAGATTTCCTGCACTCTGCCCAAAGTTTGATTGTGAGTCTCACCATCTGCTTTGATCCCCTGGTGGGTGGAGTCTTTCAGAGGCCCTCTAAGGTATGCTCACATCCTCTTTCCAATCTTTAATTGCTTTCAGTGTCTATTCTATTTGCCCTTCTGAATAAGAATTAAGTGTCCTCCGTAGGGCAGTCATTTTTACTTAGCTTCTTTAGGTCTGTGGATTGTTGTATGGTTATCCTGTATTATATGGCTAATATCCACTTTTAAGTATGTATATAGATTGCTTGTCTTTCTGTGTGTGGGTTTTCTCAGTCAAGGTGATCTTTCCCAGATCTATTAATTTGCCTGCAAATTTCATGATTTCCTTGTTTTTAATAGTGGAATAGTATTCCATTGTGTAGACATACCACAGTTTCTTTATCCATTCTTTGGTTGAGGGACATCTGGGTTGTTTCCAGTTTCTGGCTATTATGAATAAAGTCACTATGAATGTAGTTGAGCAAATGTCTTTGCTGAATGGTGGAACACCTTTTGGTATATGCCCAGTAGTGGCATAGCTGGATCTTGAGATAGAGCTGTTCCCAATTTTCTGAGATAGCGCCAGATTGATTTTCAAAGTGGTTGTACAAATTTGCACTTCCACCAGCAATGGAGAAATGTTCCCCCTTTCCACAACCTGGCCATCATGTGCTGTCACTTGAGTTTTTGATCTTAGCCATTCTGATAGGTGTAAGGTAGAATCTCAGAGTCATTTTGATTTGCATTTTGGTAATGACTAATGATGTTGATCATTTCTTTAGTTCTGCCTTTGATATTCCTCTATTGAGAATTCTTTGTTTAGCTCTGTACCCCATTTTTAAATCAGATTATTTGGTTTGTTTTGGAATTTAATTTTTTGAGTTCTTTATATATTTTGGATATTAGCCGTCTGTCAGATGTAGGATTGGTCAGTAGGCGTGATTTTGTTCTACTGACAATGCTCTTTGCTCTACAGAAACTTCTCAGTTTCATGAGGTCCCATTTATTAATTGTTGGTCTTAGAGCCTGGGCTATTGGTGTTTTGTTCATGAAGTTGTCTCATGTGCTAATTAGTTTGTCACTCTTCCCCACTTTCTCTTCTAATAGATTTTGTGTGTCTGGTTTTATGTTGAGATCTTTGATCCACTTGGACTTGAGTTTTGTTCAGGGCAATAAATATGGATCTATTTGCATTTTTCTACAAGTAGACATCTAGTTACACTAGCATCATTTGTTGTTGAAGATGGTATCATTTTTCATTGGATGGTTTGGCTTCTTTGTCAAAAATCATGTGTCCACCCTGAGATTTCACCTTACACCCTCAGAATGGCCAAGATGAAAAACTCAAGTGACAACACATGCTGGAGAGGCTGTGGAGAAAAGGGAACCCTCCTCCACTGCTGGTGGGAATGTAAACTTGTACAACCACTCTGGAAATCAATCTGGTGCTTTCTCAGACAACTAGGAATAGCACTTCCTCAAGATCCGGCTATACCACTCCTAGGCATATATCCAAAAGGGGCTCAAGTACACAATAAAGGCATTTGCTCAACCATGTTTGTAGATGCTTTATTTGTAATAGCCAGAACATGGAAACAGCCCAGATGCCCCTCAACTGAAGAATGGATGGAGAAATTGTGGTACATTTACACAATGGAGTATTACTCTGCAATGAAAAATAAGGAAATCATGAAATTTGCAGGTAAATGGTGGGACTTGGAAAGGATCATCCTGAGTGAGCTGTCCCAGAAGCAGAAAGACACACACGGTATATACTCACTCATATAGACATATAACATAGGATAAACCTACTAAAACCTTGAACATCTAAAGAAACTAATCAAGAGAGCGGACCTTGACTAAAACTCTCAATCCCCATCCCGAAAGGCAAAGAGGATAGACATCAGAAGAAGAAGAAAACAGGAAACAACCTAGGAACCTGCCATAGAAGGCCTCTGAAAGGCTCTGCCCTACAGACTATCAAAGCAGACACTGAGACTTAAGGCCAACTGATGGGCAAAGTGCATGGAATCTTAAGTAAGAAGTGGGAAATAGTAAGATCTGGAGAGGACAGGAACCCCACAAAGAGAGCAACAGAACCAGAAAATTTGAACACAGGGGTCTCCCCAGGGACTCATATTCCAACCAAGGAACATGCATGGAGATAACCTAGAACCCCTGCAAAGATGTAGTCCATGACAGCGTAGTATCCAAGTGGGTTCCATAGTAATGGGAAGAGGGACTGCCTCTGACATAATCTGATTGGCCTGTTCTTTGATCACTTCCGCCTGAGGGGAGAGCAGCCCTACCAGGCCACAGAAGATGACAATGCAGCCACTCCTGATGTGATCTGACAGACTAAGATCAGAAGGAAGGAGAGGAGAACCTCCCCTATCAGTGGACTTGGGAGGGGCAAGCGAGAAGAATGGGGAGGGATGGTGGGGCTGGGAGGAGAGGAGGAAGGGGCTTATGGGGGGGATACAAAGTGAATAAACTGTAATTAATAAAAAATAAAAAAAATCATGTGTCCGTAGGTGTATGGGTTAATTTCTGGTTCTTCAGTTTGATACCATTTATCAACCATTCTGTTTCTATACCAGTACCATGCGGTTTTATTACGGTTGCTCTATAGTACAGCTTGAGATCAGGGATGGAGATACCTCTAGAAGATGTTTTATTGTACAGGATTGTTTTAGCTACTCTGGATTTTTTTGTTTTTCTATATGAATATGAGCTTTGTTCTTTCAGGTATGTAAGAACTATCTTGGCATTTTGATGGGAATTGCATTGAATCCGTAAATTGCTTTTGGTAGCATGGCTATTTTTTCCCATGTTATTCTTACTGATCCATGAGCATTTTCAGATATTGTCTTCAATTCCTTTCTTCAGAGACTTGAAGTTCTTGTCATACAGGTCTTTCCCTTGCTTGGTTAGCATTACACCACGATATTTTATGTTTGTGTGTGTGTGTGTGTGTGTGTGTGTGTGTGTGTATGTGTGTGTGTGGCTATTATGAAAAGTGTTGTTTCCTTAATTTCTTTCTCAGCCTTACTGTCATTTGCATACAGGAGGACAACTGACCTTTTTGAGTTAATTTTGTATCCAGCCACTTTATGAAGGTGTTTATCATCTGTAGAGGTAACCTGGTAGAATTTTTGGGGTAACGAATGTATACTATCATATCATCTGTGAATAGTGATACTTTGACTTCTTCCTTTCTGATGTGTACCCCCTTGATCTCCTTTAGTTTTCTTCTTGCTCTAGCTAGGACTTCAGGTAACATATTGAAGAGGTAAGAAGAAAGTGGGCAGCCTTGGCTTATCCCTTAATATAGTGGAATTGCTTTGAGTTTCTCTCCATTTATATTGATGTTGGCTATTGGCTTGTTGTATGTTGCTTTTATTATGTTTAGGTATGGGCCTTGTATCAGTAATTTCTCCAAGACTTTTTTTTTCTTTTTATCAGGAAGGAGTGTTGGATTTTGGCAAAGGGTTTTTCTGCATCCAATGAGATGATCATGTGATTTATTTTCTTTAAGTTTGTTTATGTGATGGATTTTCATTCATATATTGGACCATCCTCCAGATGAAGCCTACTTGGTCATGGTGGGTGATGTGTTTGATGTATTCTTGGATTCGGTTTGAGAGTGCTTTATTGAGTATTTTTGCATCAATGTTCTTGAGAAAGATTGGTCTGAAATTCACTTTTTTTTTGTTGAGTCTTTGTGTGGTTTCTAGATCAGAGTGACTGTGGCTTCATATTATCAGTTTGTTTATATTTTGTGGAATAGTTTGAGGCCTGTTGGTATTAGCTCTTCTTTGAAAGACTGATAGACTTCTGAGCTAAAACCATCTGGCCCTGGGCTTTTTTTGGTTGGGAGACTTTTGATGACTGCTTCTATTTCATTAGGACTTATCAGACTGCTTAAACTGTTTATCTGAGGTTGATTTAGTTTTGGTAAATGAAATGTATTGAGAAAATCTTCCATTTCCTTTAGGTTTTCCAGTTTTGTGGAATACAGGCTTTTGAAGTAAGACCTAATGATTCTTTGGATTTGCACAGGGTCTGTTGTTATGTCTGCCTTTTCATTTCTGGTTTTGTTAATTTGGATATTGTCTCCCTGCCTTTCAGTTAGTTTGGCTAGGGGTTTTTTTATTCTGTTGATTTTCTCAAAGAAGCAGCTCTTGGTTTCATTGATTCTTTGTATTGTACTCTTTGTTTCTAAGTTATTCATTTCATCCCAGAGTTTATTTCCTGCTATCAACTCTTTTTGGGTGTGTTTGCTTCTTTTGGTTCTAGAGCTTTTAGGTGGTAGTGTTAAATTGCTAGTATGAGAACTCTCTGATTTCTTCATGAAGACACTTAGTGCTATGAACTTTCCCCTTAGCATTGCTTTCACTGTGACCCATAAGCTTGAGTATGGTGTGCCTTCATTTTCATTGAATTCTAGAAAGATTTTAATTTGTTCCTTTATTTTTTCCTTTATTCAGTGGTCATTGAGTAGGGAGTTATTTAGTTTCCACGTATAAATAGTCTTTCTCTTATTTCTGTTGTAGCTTAGTGCTATCCATGGCGGACTGGTAAGATACAAGGTGTTGTTTTGATTTTCTTGTATCTGTTGAGGCTTGTTTTGACTGTATATATGGTCAATTTTGGAGAAGGTTCCATAAGGTTGTGAGAAGAATGTACATTCTTTCTTGTTTGGATAAAATGGTCTGTAGATATCTGTTAGGTCCATTTCATTTATGACGTCTGTTAGTTTCATTATTTCTCTGTTTAGTTTCTGTCTTGATGATCTGTTTATTGGTGAAAGTGTGGTGTTGAAGTCTCCTACTATTAATGTGTGGGTTCGATGTGTGATTTAAGCTTTAGCAATGTTTCTTTTATGAATGTGGGTGCCCTTACTTTTGGGACATAGATGATCAGAATTGAGATGTCATCTTTGTGTATTTTTCCTTTGATGTGTATAAAGTGTCCTTCCTCATCTCTTTTGATTAATTTTGGTTTTGAAAGTCTATTTTATTAGGTATTACAATGGCTACTCCAGCTTGATTCTTGGTTCTTGGAAAACCTTTTTCCAGCCCTTTACTCTGAGGTAATATGTATATTTATTGTTGAGGTGTGTTTCTTTTATGCAGCAGAATGATGGATACTGTTTTCACATTCATTCTATTAACCTGTGTCTTTTTATTGAGGAGTCGAGGCCATTGATGTTGGGAGATATTAATGACCAGAGGTTGTTAATTCCTGTTATTTTGATTTTGGGGTGATTGTGTGTGTGTGTGTGTGTGTGTGTGTGTGTGTGTGTGTGTGTGCTTCTTTTCTTTTGGTTTTCCTGAAGTGCGGTTGTTTCCTGTATCTTCCTGGGTATAGTTTGCCTCCTTGGTTTGGAGTTTTCCTTCTAGTATCTTCTGTAGGGCTGGATTTGTGGTTAGGTGTTGTTTATTTTTTTTTTTTATGGAATATCTTGTTTTCTAACTCCGTGGTGATTAAAAGTTTGCTGGATATTGTAATCCAGGCTGATATCTGTGTTTGCAAGATATCTGCCAAGGTCCTTCTGGATTTTAGAGTGTCTGGTGAGAAATCAGGTGCAATTCTGATCGGTCTGCCTTTATATGTGAGTTGGTCTTTTTCCCTTGCAGCTTTTAATATTCTTTCTTTGCTGTTTACATTTAGTGTTTTGATTATTATATAGTGGAAGGATTTTATTTTCTGGTCCAATCTACTTGGTGTTCTGTAAGCTTCTTTATGTTTACAGGCATCTCTTACTTTATATTGGGGAAGTTTTCTTCTATCATTTTGTTGAAAATATTTTCTGGGCCTTGGAGCTGGGCGTCTTCTCCTTCTTTAATTTCTATTATTTGTAGGTTTGGTCTTTTTTATAGTGTCCCAGATTTCTTGGTTGTTTTGTGTCATTAACTTTGTAGATTTAACATTTTCTTTGACTGATGTATCCCTTTCTTCAGCCATATCTTCTACACCTGAGAGTCTGTCTTCCATCTCTTATATTCTGTTGTTGATGCTTGTGTCTGTGGTTCCAGTTCATCTCCAGGATTGCTTCAGAGTTTGCTTTATTTATTGATTCTATTTCCATTTTATGTCTTGAACAGTTTCATTCATTTTTTTCTTCTATTTCATCTTATTTTCCTGTATTTCTTTAAGGGATTTATTCAGTTCCTTTACCTGTTTGATTGTGTTTTCCTGTATTTCTTTGAGGGATTAATATTCCTCTTTTAAGGCCTCTATCATTTTTATAACCTCATATTTAATAATTGTTTTCTTGAACTTCAGGTGTGATAGTATCTCCAAGGTTTTCTGTGGTAGAATAGTTGGGTTTTGGCGGTGTCTTATGGAACTGGAATTTGTTGCTTGTGTTATGGTGTGTCCTTCCTTCCTCATCCATTAAATCACTCTGGAGTCATCTTCATATATTCACTCAGGTTTATTTCATATGTGATTCTAAACTCAACTAAATTGACAATTAAGGCTGTCAAGGTAGTAATCTAAGAGGTGCTATCTAAACTTGAAGCTTGTACTATAATTGTGTTGGAAGTTTAATATTGAATTACAATGATTTGATATTATGTAGACTATAGAGATAAAAATGTAGCAGAATTATAAATATGGTATAAAAGAATGGCTTAAATTTCTGCTGTTCTGCAAGTCTATAAATAAATGTTAAAAAGTCATGGGAAAAAGAACCTTTAAAATATTTCAGAATAGAGAATAATAAAGAAAGTGGCAATCTTCCATATTTAAACTATAGTTAGAACTGTTTGCAAAGAGAAATTTGGAAGGCATGAGGATGGAGGTGTGGTTATGGGAAAAAGAACAATGGTGGCCTCACAGTAGAGAGACTGAATGAGTTCATCACGAAGAAGGCTATAGGCCAAAGAGACTGCTGGATAACATTTTTAATACTTTAAAGACAATTGACTGGAAGGAGCTGAGTTGAGTGCATTAAGAGTACACTGCATTAACATCAGGAGTTAGTCAGGAAGGGAGGATACTTAACAGGGAAGATAACATTGAGCAGTAAGAAGTGTGCATGCTAATGGAAACATCATAAAAAACTTGGCAAATGACCAAACCTCTTCAGTTATCTGTGCATCTGAGGTCTGGAAAGGAAACAGGAAAATAAAGAAAAAGGACTAAGATGCTTAGTCTGCTGTTAGAGCAAAATTCCCTCTCTCAAATAGAACACTGAAAGCCCCTGCTTTCCTGATCAAGGAATTTACTAGTGTTTTCTGGGTTATACAGAACAGCCAAGTTTGACTTAGCCCTGCACACTTCTCAGCTTCACTTGGAGGATCTATGGCCTAGTAATCTGAGTGCCCAGGTAGAGTGATTTTCAAGTAACATATCTCTCACAATTTGTTTCTAGCTTTGCAGTAAATGAAGCAACCAAAATAAGGCCCAAGAAGGTCTTATTAACCTTTTAGCCACATAATACAATGAATATGGAGGTGGGAGAGTATTATGGAGAGTTGCATTGAATTCCAGTATGAATGCATATTTTAAACTATGTATCACCTGCAACATTTTCCTCTTCATTTGCTAAATGAATCTTAGCATCATGCAGATACAGTGACTGTCTGTGTGTCTGTGTTTGTGACCATGAGTGAATTATAAGGTATGCACATGTATACATATGGCTGTGCATACATGTACAGAGGGATTTTTTTTTAAACTGAACAGTTGGCTTGCTCCTTGACTAGATGAATTGGCCTCTGAGCCCCATGGATTCTCTTTGGTTTGCCATCAACCAGGGCTTGAGTAACAAATCCTCACTCCCATACTCAGCTTCTACAAGGATGCTTGGTATCTAAACTCAGTTTCTTCTGTCTGTGCGGTGAGTATTTTACCTATGGAACCACCTCTTCAGCCTATTAATTTGTATTTTTGAGCTTGAAATCTGCCAGTTCAATCCTGATTTATTTTATACCATTTCTCACTGTGCAGGTATTTTACCAGGATATAAATGACAGAATGAATTGTGATTTTTTAGAACACATTGAAATTTATTTCCCTCTTGGCACATATTTCTATCACAGTTTCTCAGTATTTATATCAATTAATTGTTAAATAATTCTCCCTCCTTTGCTGGGAACTAATCTTTTAAGAGATGCACAGTACCTAATAGTTTAATTCAGCAATTTAACTCATTTCAACAAATAATAAGCAACTGTTTTATGTCAAGTTGTATGCTGTTTAATTGGAGATAAACTACGTTTTTTTTTTCCAGTAATTATTTCATCATGTCTTAAGTGATGAGGAAAGACAGACCCATAAATAGATGAGCAAAAGGCACATGGAGAAGGGTCTGGAGAGGAACATATAAAAACAACTAGTAGTCACAGCTCATGCCATCTAAGAAGCTAAGACTCTGGAAGGATCATTGATTATCGAAGCCTTAAAGGCTCGGTATGCAAAGGACTATGAAAGATTGCATTGTGAGAACATGCTAGCTATGGGTTGCACCCCTTGGAAAGTCAAGGAGGGACATATGATGGTTTACAAGCAAAATGGAAAGATACAGGCTGCTGAAATAGGCAAATGGAAGTCAGTCATCATGAGGAAATTCCTGTATGATTGCTTGGGGTGGGAAGCTAGAGGAAATGCTCAGAAGTCTTGTTCCTGAGTAGAGTATCCAGTACAGAGAAACCACTGGCAAGAAGACTAAGACGGGTTACAGTGGAGCTGGAGAGATGTCTCAGTGGCCAAAGGCACTTGGTTTTCCAGAGGATCTAAGTTCAGTTCCTAGCATCCACATGGCAGCTTACAGCTATCTAACTCCCATGTCTTCTTCTGGCCTCGGTCGGTGGGTACCAGGCATGCATGTGGGACACAGACATATATGCAGGAAAAACACTCATACACATAAAACAACTACACATGTATTTTATTTTTGCTTTTGTTTTTTGAAACAGGGTTTCTCTGAGTAGCCTTAGCTGTCCTAGACTTGCTTTGTAGTCCAGGCTGGCCTTAAACTCACAGCAACACACTTGCCTCTGCCTCCCTGAGTGCTGGGATTAAAGGTGTGTGCCACCACACCCAGCACATACACATTTTAAAAGTGAAAAGTGCCCAAAGTTTGGCTATGAGTCTTAGCCTCTTCTTTGATACCCTGCAGGGTAGAGTCTTTCAGAGGCCCTCTGTGGTTGGCTCCTGTCCTGTTGCCTGTTTTCTCTCTCTTCTGATGTCCATCCTGTTTGCCTTTCTGAATAATGATCCATCATCTTACCCAGGGTCTTCCTTCTTGCTTACCTTCTTTAGGTGTACATATTACAGTATTATTACCCTCTATTATATGGCTAATATCCACTTATAAGGAAGCATATACCTTTTGTGTCTTTCTGCTTCTGGGAGACCCTCACTCAAAAGTGAAAAGACTGGCAGGTGTTCTGGGCAAGGCATAATATAACCAGGGCTGTGGGAACAGAAACTGAGGTGAGGGAATACATTCTTTTCTTATTGCATTGATATTAAGTTACAGTATGTTAAGTGGCAGAGGAAAATTGCAAGACTTACTGTCTTGCAATTCTATGTGTCAGCAGTCTGAAGTGAGTCCATGGGCAAGCATCAGTGTTTGAGTGGATTTGTGACTCTTCTGTTTGCTGTCTGTTTGCCCAGTTTCTCCATTCCTTGGCTCATGGCCTTGTCCTTGCATCACAGTGACCTGTTTATGTTGTCGTTTCTTTATCTCTGACTTATTCTTCTGTCTCCCTTTTACAAAGACCCTCAGAGGTACACTGAATTGTGCTCACCCAACTGGACCTCAAAGACTCCTTATCTCAAGACATGATTATTAATTGCATGCACAGAGACTTTTGTTGTTCAAGGTAACATATGAATAGCATTAGGAGATGAGAATGCAGATATATTTGGTGGACTCGTATGATGTCTGTCAAAAAGCATGAGTTAAATTTTTCGGGGGTTAATAATTTAAATGTGTGGTGCTAGATGATTAAAAGAAAAAGGAAAAGCAAAAAACAAACAGACAAACAAAAATCACTTGCTGGTATTTAATTTTTGACCTCAAGAATGGTGGCATCATCCAGCCATCACAATGTGTTTAAAATTGAGGACTGTGATATTGGTCAGTACAGAGAGAAGTTCTAGGTAAATAAGGCCTCAGAGCAGTGACTTGATGCCATGTGTGCTGGCTGGTCTTCCGTCAACTTGACACAAGCTACAGTTATCTATAAAGAGGGAACCTCAACTGAGAAAACGCCTCCATAAGATTTAGCTGTAAGGCATTTTCTAAATTGGTAATTGATAGGGAAGGATCCAATCTATTTTGGGTGATACCATCTCTGTGCTGGCACTCCTGGATTCTATAAGAAAGCAGGCTGAGCAAGCCATGGGGAGCAAGCTGGTAAGAAGCACCCTTTCATGGCCCCTTCATCAGCTACTTCCTCCAGGTTCTTGCCCGGCTGTTTGACTTCCTGCCCTGACTTCCTTCAGAGATGAACAGTACTGTGGAACTGTAATCTGAATAAATCCTTTTCTCCCCAACTTGCTTTTTGGCCATGGTGATTCATCACAGCAGTAGAAACCCTGATGAAGACACCACGCTTCCCAAAGTCCCCTTTGAGATAACTACATTTGGTAAGAGCAGAAAAGAATAAGAATAATCTTTTATTAATGTGAAAGATGCTATGTTTTTATTTGAGCCATTGGTATGTATTTTTTATAGCTTTCTGCTTAATTGCCAAGTTTTCTAAGAAAACTAGAATTTGATGTGTAGTGAGTGACCAATGTTTCTTTTCTTTTCACTGGACTAAAGCACAATGTCACTAAGGTTCTATGTTGCTTCTAATGACCTCAAACACCTCGTACTTCACTGCTATGGTATTTATTGTTCCATTTGTGTCTCTACTCTAGACTCTGAACACACTAGAACGCTTTCATCTTTGTATTGCAAGAGTAGAAAGGTAAGGGACATTTTATTCACCAGACTCTCCCACAATAAGGAAACTGCCTGTCTTACAGATGACAGAGAGAGACGGATTTTGACCACAGACTCAGAGAGAGATGTTACTAAACTATAGTGCAGGAGGAAGAGAGTGGGAAGATATGTTCTTGAGGAGTGGGGGGAAAAGGGAAGAATTAATAGAGGAGAAGTTCAACAGCAAAAGAGGAGGAAGCTTTCATGACCTTCATGTTCTGTTTACTGTCAATTGTAAATCCCTATCTTCAATCTTCTTTTTTAAAATCTTGCATGTGTGATGTGTGCATGCATGTGTATAAGATGTGTGAGTGCAAACACACATGTATCAGAGTGCACATAATCCAGAGTGCATATAGTGGAGGTCAGCGGACAAATTCACCCACCAATCCTTACCTTCCATCCTGTTTGAGACAGGATCTATGTTTCATCCCTCTATGCACTGGGAGAGCTGGCCAGAAATCTTCCCATCTCTGTCTCTTCTCATCTTGCTACAAAAACAGCAAGATTACAGATGGGCATGACCACACCCAACTTTACCTGTGTTTTCGGGTTCAAAATCGGGTCTTAATTCTTGTGTAGGCAACACTTACCTACTGAGCCATCATATCAGTCCAGATATTCTAAATTTTTGGTTCATCTAAAGGAAAACTGAGACTGTGTTAGCATCTAGGCAGTCTGCTGCTCAGTTGCTTAGTAGCCTATGAGGTCATCATTGGTCGCTGCCCACAGGAGCCTGGGATAAAAGGACCCCTGCATCTTCTCTCTCTCTCTCTGTTGCTGTCTTACTCTCTTGCTCTTACTGCTCTCTCCTGCTCTCTCCCCTTTCTTCTTCAGGGTGCTTCCTCCCCCTGTTATGTCTCCCTCTCTTCTTTCCCCTCTATCTCCTTGTCCAACCAATAAACCTCTTTCATATAATATTTGTTGTATGCATCATTTTTAACACATTATGCATACAGAACAGATATCTGAAGAATGTTCCATAAAAATAGAACATATGGAAAATCAAAGGGACCACAAAGACACATTCATCTGATTCATCTGCTATATATAAAGATTCCTTGAAAGAGAATTTATAAATCATGTTTGCATCTGGGTTACCTCACACAAGATGATCTTTTCTAGTTCCCACCATTTGCCTGCAAATTTCATGATTTCCTTGTTTATAATAGCTGATTAGTATTCCATTGTGTAAATGTACCACAATTTCTATATCCATTACTCAGTTGAGGGAAATCTAGGATATTTTCAGCTTTATTACAAATAAAGCTTCTATGAACATGGTTGAGCAAATGTCCTTGTTGTCTACTTGAGCACCTTTTGGATATATGACTAGGAGTGGTATAGCTGGATCTTGAGGAAGCACTATTCCTATTTGTCTGAGAAAGCGCCAGATTGATTTCCAAAGTGGTTGTAAAAGTTTACATACCCACCAGCAATGGAGGAGTGTTTCCCCTTTCTTCACATCCTCTCCAGCATATGTTGTCACTTGAGTTTTTGATCTTAGCCATTCTGATGGGTGTGAGGTGAAATATCAGGGTTGTTTTGATTTGCTTCTCCCTGATGGCTAAGGATGTTGAACATTTCTTTAAGTGTTTCTGTGCCATACAATATTAATAAGGGGAGCAGGAGCTGTCTCTGGCATGAACTCAGTGACTTGGGGAGGGGCATGCATACAGAAAGGGTGGGAGGGTGGGATTGGGAGGGGAGGAGAAAGGGGCTTATGGGGGGATACAAAGTGAATAAAGTGTAATTAATAAAATAAAATTAAAAAAATTAAAATTCATGTTTGCCCAGTAAAAATCTAATGTGACCCAGAAAACATAAACCAAACACACGATTTTTAATGTTCTAGACATCACATTTAAAGTAAAAACAAACCAATGCCAATTAAAGTAACTTATTTATTTATTTATCTATCTATTTATTTATTTATTTGTTTATTTATTTATTATTAATTACACTTTATTCACTTTGAATCCCCCCATAAACCCCTCCCTCCTCCCTTGCCAGTCCCACCCTCCCTCTCCCTTCTTCACTCATGCCCCTCCCCAAGTCCACTGATAGGGGAGGTCCTCCTCTTCTTCCTTCTGATCTTAGTCTGTCAGATCACATCAGGAGTGGCTGCATTGTCATCTTCTGATAAGGCTTCTCCCCTCTCAGGGGGAGGTAATCAAAGAGTAGGCCAATCAGATTATGTCAGAGGCAGTCCCTCTTTCCGTTACTATGTAACCCACTTGGACACTAAACTGCCATGGGCTACATCTGTGCAGGGGTTCTAGGTTATCTCCATGCATGGTACTTGGTTGGAGTATGAGTCTCTGGGAATACCCCTGTGTTCAAATTTCTGGTTCTGTTGCTCTCCTTGTGGAGTTCCTGTCCTCTCCAGATCTTACTATTTTCCACTTCTTACATAAGATTCCATGCACTCTGCCCAACAGTTGGCCATAAGTGTCAGAGTCTGCTTTGATAGTCTGCAGGGCAGAGCCTTTCAGAAACCCTTTCTTCTTCTGATGTCCATCCTCTTTGCCTTTTGAGATGGGGATTGAGCATTTTAGTCAGGGTCCTCTCTCTTGATTAGTTTCTTAAGATGTACAGATTGTAGTAGGTTTATCCTATATTACATGTCTATATGAGTGAGTATATACTGTGTGTGTCTTTCTGCTTTCTGGACAGCTCACTCAGGATGATCCTTTCCAGGTCCCACCATTTACCTGCTTTTAATTTAATATAATATACGTGTGCTGATTGGTTTTTGTCAACTTCACACAAACCTAGATATATTTTGAATTCACATCTGAATTAAGGTGGAACGAACTTAACAACTGAAAAATTGCCTTCATCAAACTGGCCTGTAGGCAAGTCTTTGGGGACATTTTCTTGATTGGTGACTGACCACCGCTGGGCAGGTGGTCCTGGGATACACGGGAAAACCACAGGAGCCAAACAGTTGACAGCGTTTCTCTGAGGCCTCTGCTTCAGCTCCTGCCCAGGTTTCCCTTCATGACGGATTTTAAGCTGTAAGATGGCGTAAACTGTTTCTTCCTTGCGTGCTCACAGATGAGTTCATGAAAAACCACCAACATTAAGCACACAGGCTTTTTTCTCCAATAGAAGGGACTGACACTTTTCCACCCAGAAAGCTGGGAGTGGCTCCTCTCTCCTCCAGACTCTGGAGCATTGTCGCTCAGCCAATAGAACCCATTCTAACGAAAGAGGTGCCTTGGTCTGGGCAGAAGAGTCTAATATTGTGCTCATTCCAGATTCTTCCTCTCTAGGCCCTCACCCTGAGCATGGTCGCTCAGTAGAAGCCATTCCTGTGGACGCGGTCGCAGGTACTTTGTGAAGGAGTATCAATGTAGTCACAGCGTAGGCTTTGTTGTCATAATTCTTACCAGGTAACTCTTTTCCAAGCTGTGTTATGCTTGAATACGTCAAAAATAAATTGTTCTGGGACTTCTGTCCCCAATACCAGAGGAGCCTAATATGGTGGCAGTCTGGGTAATGGCTGAAATCTCTGTCATTTTAATTGATACATAGGCCATTTTTTATTACACTTCCTGCTATAGATTTATCCTTCTCAGGTCCCTGACAGGTTTAAAGATCAGTCTGATGAAAGCTGTAACTTTTCACTCTTTCTTTATCTAAAGGAACTCACTTTACTACTCCTAATATCAACTACCTGTGTCTCATGGTAAATAATTAAATAGAAAAAATGTAAAGTATATGCAAGGCCTGAAGATATGAAAGCTTAACTTATGAGGATCTAAGAAAGTGTTTGAGGATCTAAGAAAGTGTTTGAGGGTCAAAGAAGGTGTTTTAACCTTGATAAATGCAACTTATGAAGGTTGGAGGATGTAAAACTTTAATGGTGATAAAAAAGTGACTTAAGGTATATAAAAGGAATAAAAAATGTGCCAGATTTCATCTCCTCACTATGCTGCTTTTGTATTAAGACTGTTCAGAGCTTTCCATTAATCAATGGAGTTCTGATAAATTATCTGTCTAACTCTGGGAAAACCTTTTGCTATACAATCCACTTCATAGTCACAAGCTCAGGATTTTAAAATTGTTTCCCAGGTTCCGACTATGCCACAAAGGCATGAGTTCACTACCTTCTCTACAGCGTAGATTTCAGCACAGATTACGAACAGTGGTAGCACTAACATACCTAAATATGTCTCTTTTTGTGAACTTAAAATTATTTTTCTAAGCTTCAGGGAATACACTCGAATCCACCTCTCCCAGGTCAAATGGACTCCAGATAAGTACTGTCAATCATCTGCCTCTTTCCTTCCCCACCTGCCCATTCCTGAGGGTGGGATCTAATCCCCTTTTCCTGGCTTTGGGGCTGCCCTCTGCCTCAACTGCTAAGATCATGACCTTAAAAGTTTTAAATGTATACCCAAGAAAAAAGTTTTCTCCCTGTACTCCTTAACTTTATCTTCTGCCCCTAATGTGTGTGTGTTCTTGCATTCCTGTGTGCGTGTGTGTGTGTGTGTGTGTGTGTGTGTGTGTGTGTGTGTATTCCAGCATCCTGCCAGGTTCAGGTGTTTTTTTTTTTAAATCTGTATCCAGGACAGCTCCAAAAGCAGGTAGTCCTCAATAGTCCCCAACCTGGAGAGAAAGTAAAACAGCTTCCTTTTTCCATACCTGGCCAACATTTCTGCTTTTGCCCACCCCACCCAATAACGATGCCCCATGTCAGCAGGAAAGAGCCATAGACTATTATGTTGCCACTTATTCATTTATTATCAACAAAAGGCTGGGATATTGGTATTCAGACCTGGGACGAGCAGCTGACAAACCGGAGCAGGCTTGACCTGCACATTCCCCCAACATCCCTCAGTCCTTGCTTGAAACATCCAGGTTCTTCCAGCATCCCTCAGTTCCTACCTGTTACAGGGCATGGCTAGCATACTCTGCCCTCTGCTCTGAGCTTTACAACCCAGGAGCAGGGCTTCCTCTACCACAGAGGTTCTTCATATATAATCCAGTCATTTTGGTTCCCCTCCTTTTCCTCTCCTTTCCCTCTCTCCTCTCTCTGCAAGCACATGTGTTTTCTCTCTCTGACCCCTACTTTTCTTTCTCCCTCTGCATGGTAACTTCACTGATCTCCACCTGTGAGATCAGTGAACCTGCCTGAGAGCAGCCCCTAATAACATTCTATAATATTATAGCCCTGCATTTATATTCTCTAACTTGCCTCGAATTGGTTCATTTCATCAGCAGAAGCATACCTATCGATATATATGTCAAATATATGTGAGATATGATACATATCATGTATATATATCATGCACACATTACACACACACACACACACACACACACACACACATAATGCTGAGTCCCCTTAATGTTGCTCATATGTACATGGCATATGTGTGACCATTTGGATGTCTTAAAAAAGAGCCACATGGAATGATTTAAATTTAAACTGTTGGAAATTCAGTTCTTGTGTCTATTGTATGGATGAGATGGATGTAAAACAACTTGGTCATCTCAGGAGGTGCTGTGGAAGCCCCTGTCCTAGGGATAGAGATTGTACCAGGAGGAAGACTTTGTTTTCAGTAATAACATTCCAGTGAGATGTGGCAGAAATGTCAGATATAAAAATAAGAAAGCAATTTGGTCTTAAGAAAGGAAGAAGAATGGGAAAAGGAGAAGCATATAATAGATACAGAGAATTTTTTAAATGGGAGAAAGCTAGAAGTTCAGGCAAAATATCTCACTATTGTGAATACACAAATTCAGCAGCCTTACTGAACTGGAGAACAGAGTTGTGTGTGTCTTCCTTTCCTGTTAAAGAAACAGTTTTCTATTTGAATGGATCTGCAAGTATTGATGGCATGCAGAGATAGCGCTTTTTCTAAATTATAGCAATGGTGGGGTTATCTAGCTATTTTAAAAATTTCAATTCAAGCCATATAGCTGTGTCCCTAAGATGTTCAGGGAAGATGCACTAAAATGTTTTGTGTTATTAGTGTATTATAGGGTGTGTGTGAGTGGCATAATGCAGAACTGTAGTCAAATGTTACAGTGTACTAATCAACTACAACTGAATTTCTTAAAGGATGTTCATTCACAGACAAACAATGCTCTTTAGAAATTAATGTAACACCATCTTTGACATGTTTTGATTTTACAATTACAGCATAAATTTGGATCAATCCCAATAAAGGTGGGTTAGCTTGACTGAAGGCCTCTTATCCTTCAGAAGTTCAAAGTGTTTCTTTGCTTTAGATTTATTGCTGTACTCAAAACTCTGGCATGACTAAGTCAGCATTAGTCCCCAGCATATCTTCACTACAGCAATGCCAATCAGCGTTAAAGGAAAGATAATCATGGCAGAGAAAAGTGAAAAACACTCACAGCATGAAGGTTTTGACCCTTTCATATACCGAACATGTACAATTCCGGAAGGATATCTCACTAAATTTTAATCCCAAGAAACCAGGACTGAGATTTGACTCAAATGCCAGATTGTCTTGTCTAGAAAACAGCTTAGATTCAATATTGTCGAGCTGTGTAAAGACTTCATTAAGTTGGCTTTCACTCACTTTATTTAAGCCTTTGTCATTTCCTTCAATGTTTAAGTGAAAATAACACATAAGAAATCTGCGCTGACAGGCCTAGAATTTGTCTTCTATTATTTATAGTGATACTTCTCTCCACCCACCGCTACACTCTAACAAGTCAAATACCAGTTAAGGGAATGTTTACGACCTTGTAATTCACAGCACAGTGTCTGTTTTGACTATACTTAATGGCCAGCACTTACTCCAAATGAGTTAAAGCATGTTATTGTGTAAGCATTTATTTTCACTACTTTACTGTCTTAGTAAAATATTTTCCCATTTTTCCTCTGATTTTCTGTTCTTTTGGAAGTCTAAATCACAGAATGGAACAAGCTAATACACGATATTAGCGCTGTGGCAGCTGGCTCGGTAAGCGTAGGACATTACCCCTGCACTTAGAGACACACAAGCAAATATACACACGTCAACTCCCACGTCTCCTTTTTTCTCACCTTCATCTCCTTATGAGACTCTCTGCTTTCAGTTCAAGCCTCTTCCGTTCTGTTCTTGCTCTGTAGAGAATCATATTAACATTTTATCTCATTGCTCGAGTCAGAAAATGAGGCTGGTTTCTCAACTACTTCCCAACTTTTTACATACATCACCATTTGCAAATTAGGAGTTTAGTTATACTGCAGAGACGATCCTTTGAGTAACATTGAGATTTCTCCCTTTACCACTTTTAGTAATTATCTAGATGATATCCATGAATGTTTCTCATTCATAGAGAAATTGTTTATGATTTTGCTTTTCTTTAAATCCTAGTATTTTCTGCAATTAGAGATTGCTTCTGTGTTAGGGATGGAAGAATGTGTCCACATCTCCTTGAGCTCTATGGCCCCATCTGATGCAGACCCATGGACCCCCTATGCATACCGCATCTGGATTTAGAAAGCCGTGTTTTCTTGGGGAACACAAGACTTATGCTCAACCTCTACTCCTTATTTCAGTGCTTCCTTGGACAGAAGGACCTTCAACTTTGGGGTTTAATTCCCTAATAAAGATAAAATTAAGGGAGAGAGAATCAAATATTCAAAGAGCAATGGCAGAGTAAAGAGAATGATTCTTGGGTGAAAAATACCCTTAATGGCCTACATTGGATTGCGTTCACTAGCCCATGTTCAACAAACGTCCCAGGATCTGAGCACTGAATGATAACACTCTTGCTCTTGTTGAAGTGAAGGTTGCTTGCATATCCTTCAGGCAACACTTGATATAGTTGGTGAATTTTGAAGAGAGGGATTCTTCTAATACTTCAAATAGAGAGGAATCATGTAGAGATCCAAGGTTTTCTCTCTTGAAGAAAGACAGTCTTAAGCTTGCATGCATCTCTGTGTTAAATCTTTACCCAATACAGTGTCAAAATGATCAAAAATTTTCATGCATAAATTCTTTGGGGGGGGAATATTAATAAATTATAATATATAACATATTAGAAGACATGAACAGGAACTATCAAATTAATAGGCATACAATCGGCAAAGCACTTCAAGCTAGCATTCTTCTGCTATATTAAGGTTTTTCTTATTATTTATATTATTTTACATGTAGTTTTCAGGAATAACATGGTTTCCTACAACCATAACTCATGGCCTCTTTGGATGCTACAAAATCTCATTTGAAAACACTTCTAAGTTGAGTCAAATTTATTTGTAATAGCCAAAATCTGGAAACAACCTAGATGTCCCTCAACAAAAGAATGGACACAGAAATTGTGGTGCATCTACACAATGGAATATACTCTGCTATTAAAAACAAGGAAATCATGAAATTTGCAGGCAAATGGATGGAACTAGAAGAGATCATCCTGAGTGGGGTAACCCGGAAACAGAAAGACACATATGGTATATATTCACTAATAAGTGGATATTAGCCATATAGTGTAGGACAGCCATCTACAGACCTAAAGAAGCTAAACACTAAAAAGGATGCTTAAATCCTAGGGAGGATGCTTAAATCTCATTCGGAATATCAAACAGGATAGACACCAGAAGTGCTGGAAGAGAGGAAACAGGATGGGAGTCTACTATAGAAAGTCCTCTGAAAGGATTCACCTATTAGGGGATCATAGCAGATGCTGAAACTCAGGACCAAATTTGGGCAGAGTGCAGGGAGTCTTATGAAAGAAGAGAAGGGTGGGATTAGAGGGACATGGAAGGGACAGGAGCCCCACAAGGAGACCAATAAAATGAAAAGATCTGAGCCCAGGGGTCCTGCAGAGACTGATGCACCAATAGAGGACCATGCATGGCGAGGACCTAGACCCCCTGCTCAGATGTGGCCAGTTGGCAGCTCAGTCTCTATGTGAATCTCTGAATGAGAGGAGCAGGGGCCGCTTCTATCATTAACTCAGTTGACTGCTCTCTGATCACTCACCCCTGATGATGCAGTCTTGCCAATCCAGGAGGAAGAGGATTCAGACAGTCCTGATGAAATTTAACAAGCTATCGACAGATAGCAATAATGGAGAACTCCCCCTTTCAGGGGAAGGGGATGAGAGGATGAGGGAGGGAGGGTGGGTCTGAGGAAGTTGATCCAGGGGGCTTCAATCAGGATATATATTGAATAAATTGTGAATAAAAATTTGAAAAAAAATAAAACAATTCCAGATTCAGACTCAACCATGTAAGATGTGGATACAGTTCTGTGGAAGTAGAAAAGTGAAAGCTGTCTTTGTGAGTTTAAAAGAAGAAAACATTTGTGTGCAGAGAAAGAATTCTTTACCACCTTAATCCATTATTAAAGGTGACCATTCATCCTTGGTAATCAGATCAATTTGTGCTGAGAATTTAACTCCATATGTGTGAATTGGAAGTGATTTTATTAGTGTTCTACTACATCAAGTTTGATAAAATCCCCAATCCATTTCAGTTAAGTTTCTATTGATCCACTTAAGAGATCAATTTGGACTTGTTCGATTCTTTTGTCAAGAGATTTCATCTGCCTCGAGTTTAACGTTATGAAATAAATGTGATTTACAAATGTAAGGGGGAATGAAAAGGAGTTCAGATGAGCGTTGACAATTGTTTGAACGTGAGTGTTTGCATGTGATCATTTGAAGGGGCAGTGTCATTCTCAAGTACACTAGGGGACCAGGACACAGTGGTCAGAGTGCGCCTTTCTGAGGAATTCCTGATCACATCTTTCCTCGCTTCAGTAATGAGCGAACATCTGGGGTTGTTTAACTTTTGGGTAGTCACAATACAGCTTAATTTTTTATCCTTAATTATTTCATATGTATACTTATGTGTGTAGTAACATTTTTCTCTCAGTCCTACTTTGCAGTTTTCTATTATTTTCTGTGTTTTAAAATAAAATTTCCACCCTCTTAACTCTCTGTGCGCCCCTCCTATCTCGCTCCCTCTCTTCAGCGATGACCTATTTCTATGCTATCTCCCCTTCTGAGTGAGATATATGCATCCTCACTTGGGTCCTCCTTATTACTTGTCTTCTTTGGGTCTGTGCCTTATAGTTTAGCTTATCTTGCACCATGTGGCTAAAATCCACTTACATGTGAATACATGGTATGTGTGTCTTTCTGGATCTGGGTTACCTCAGTCAGGATGATCTTTTCTATTTCTTCCCGTTTGCCTAAAAATGTCATGGTTCGTTTTTAATAGCTGAGTAGCATGCCATTGTGTAAGTGTGCCACAGATTATCCATTCTTCGTTTGAGGAACATCTAGATTGATTCTGGACTCTGGAGACCTGAGGAGAGCAAAGGCGAGAGGACAGAAGGCCTGTAGAGAAAAAGAGGAACTGAGGGTGGGGACATCTCTGTGACAAGCTGGAGACCCAAGTCAGGGTAGGCTCCTGGGAGGATATGAGGGGGATTCAAGCAGAGACTCCTAGTAGCAGAGACTGTAGAGACTGAAGTGGACACCCTCTAACTAGACTAGTCTTCTAGTAAAGGGCAGGGAACACCAACCCACCCACAAAATATTTGACCAAAAATTGACCCTGCCTATAAGGTTGCAGGGATAAAGACAGAGCAGAGAGCATAGAGATTGAGAAAATGCCCAACAAATGCCTGGCCCAAACAAGGACCCACCCTATCGGAGAGTGTCAACCCCTGACCCTATGGAAACTACTCTGCTAAGCCTGCAGACAGGAGCCTGCCAAGAATTGTCCTCTGGAATGCTCTACCTAGCAGCACCTCAAAACAGACGCTGATTCTCACAGCCAAACATTGGTCGACGGTAGGGAGTCTTGGGGAGTAGTGGGAGGAAAAAGAAAAGAATCTGAAAGTCACAGGAACTCCACAAGAAAAACAACAGAGCCACCTTACTAGGGTCCAGAGGGTATTGTTGAGACTGAGGCATCAACCAAGGTCCATGCATGAACTTGACCTAGGGTTCCTACAAAGATGTATTACAAGGACAGCTTAGGCTTCAAGTGGGTACTCTAGTAAGGGAAGTGGGGACTGTGTCGGACACAGACTCACTTGCCAGCTTTTAGAATGCTTTTCCCTGGTGGGACTGCCTTGCCAGGCCACAGAGGAAGAGGGCACGTTCAGTCCTGATGCAACTTGTTGAGGTGGGGTGGATGGGAAATGGAGCTCCCCTTTTCTGAGGAAAATGGGAGGATGGAGGGGGAAAGGGTAGGACTGGGAGGGGAGAAGGGAAGGGACTACAGGATGTAAAGTGAATAAAATAAATAAATGAGAGAAAAAGATATTTTTTTTCTGTGCAGTTACTGGTGCTGTACCTGCCAACCATTAATTCTACCTTCTTGCTCTCTTCTGGAACAGTTTTAAAAGTGGTGCTAGAGGGAAAACTGCCCAGAAACATATATTTTTCTTCTGAAATTCTATTTTTTTTATTGACAACATAAAAATATCTTACTCCCCCTTTAGAAGGCAGGCATTGATACTGGCATTCTTCCTGGTGAAGAATAGATGTATAGATTGGCAGCCATGCAGCATCTGTCTAGTATATTATGGGAGTTCAGACTAAAGTGAAGCTCAACAGATTGAAAGAAATTGAGGGTCAACCTCCTACTTAAGGTCATTGAATCTGCCAGGTTTTAGCAGAAGAGCCACTATGATTCTGCAGGAGTAAAAGAGAACTTCTGAATGAAATTAGATTGTGATAAATATGAGGCCACTGTGGAAGTCAAGGTCTGGAAAGAGGTCTTGAGATCAGAGAATTAAGAAAATATTATGCAAGTGCAGGGCTATCCTGTACAGGGAGGAACCCACACATTTACAGAATCTGAGGCAGGAGCATATACCTGCATGCATGCATGTCACAAACATTCTATTACCCTGCGAAGCAGGACAAAGATGATGAAAAGAGAGAGAGAGAGAGAGAGAGAGAGAGAGAGAGAGAGAGAGACCTTAGTTAAGGACTCAAATAAGATGTCCCATTTCAACATGATTTTAATGATTGCTAGATAACTATTAAAAGTTAATTTAAAGGGTATGTATTTTTCATGTTCATCTGTTTATTAGGAAAAAAACAGGCTATGTCAACTAGCAAAAGGAATTGGAAAATGCTTTTTGGTTTTGTTTTTGTTTTTATTGAGCTTTAGTTCTTCTGGAGAGGCATTTTTGGCTTAAACCATTGAATAGGTTTTACACTTTAAAGCATTTTGATCTTACAAATGGCCTTATTGACATTTATTTTAGCAAATCTAGTTTTCATGGCTTCATTCCTAGAAGCTAGCTAGCCTCTTGCTTCCCCAGAGACCACACTATGAGAGGGCCATGACAAAGTACAACTTACTGCATCCTTACAATGAGAGAATACTCATTATTATTGAACTTTACCTAGAAAGTCCAGGAACCTGTGAAGGCAGGCAGCAGACAGCAGTGACAACCTCTGGCATCAGAGAGACTACAGCTTTATCTGTCTACGCTGAAATGGTTTGTTTTCTCATGTTATTTTCAACTCTACGTACACCATCTTTGTAATGATTGAAATGCTTTCTAAAGAGACTAGATTAAGCATTCTGCTTAGATTTATTCCTGTAACCAGAAAGATAGCGTAGCAAATAAAGAAATATTTATTTATTTTTCTCAAAGTTAAATAACAGTATTGGAGGATGATAACAAACACAGGCTATACTTTCACATAACAAAATTTACATCTTTTAAAATTGGACCAAGTTACGAGCTAAGGTCTATCATAAAATTTGCAATTTAAAACCAAAGTCTGCTGGTGCCTTAATAAAAGTGGGAATGCCTAGTTTTCTGTTCCACCTAGGATCTGCTTTGCTTTCCGTTTTCAGGGTACTCCTCAGACTGCCTGAACAAATTACAAGCCAATTTAGCTGTGTTTGTTGATTTTTTGCTCTTTCTTGCTTATGACAGGTAATGTGGTAAGTTGCTGATGTCGTTTATTAATGGTCATGGGAACGCTTGGAAGCATAATCAATCTTCAGAACAATTTATTGTTTGTAGAGTTTACTGCCAATGCTGCAAGAAAGATTTTTTTTCATACATTTGAAATCACAGGAAAATTGCATTTCTTTCTGAGTGGTGGGATGTTCCTTCCCTGGATTCTTGGAAGAAAATAATCAGTGAGCTACTGAGGGTTGTAGAGTCCATGTTTAGGAGGTCAGTGGTCATTCTACCACCCTGTTCCTTTGAAGGGTCAGAAACAAGGTGTGTTCGGTCAAATGAAAATGTAAGCAATGTCTTACATACAGCATTGATTTGTAGGGTGCAGCTATTGAAGAGAGAGCTAGATGAGAGGGAGAGGGTAATGAATACGTGCTGCCCACAGACTTGACTACCTCAGATGTCCACATTGAAACTCTGCTTGATTTCTCCTGTTTCTGATAGCTAAAAGTCTCCACACCAGAAGTGATATCACTCTGTATTGAACCTTGGCTTGTACACTTCGTTATATCAAGTAACTCAGGCTCCGCTGTGCCTTCTACTTTACTGGTTCTCAACCTGTGGGTTTCAACGTCCACAAGGGTCACATGTCAGATATTTTGATTATCAGATATTTACATTATGATTCATAACAATAGCAAAATTACAGTTATGAAGTAACATTGAAAAAAATGTCATGGTTGGGGGTCTCCATACTATGAGGAACTGTATTGAAGGGTCACAGCATTAGGAAGGTTTAGATTGAGGAGATTGACAAGTACATGGCTGTAATGTCAGGCTGTAATGTAGGCTGATTCCAAGGATTTGGCTGCTTTGAAGACAGGACAAGCCCACAGAGAGAAGGCAGAAAGTATGCTGTATGTTTCCTCTAGATAAAGAAGTGGGCCGTTGTCATGGCAATTTAGGGGGCTTTGTGAAGTCTTCCTCTTGGGTCTGTGCCATATGGTTTTTCTCAATGTTCATTTCAACCAGCTGTCATAGAGAATAAGAGAAGCCAACTTGACTGGGCCATGTCTGATTCTTCTGTCGTCTTGAGAGTGAGCATTCATCTCATTGAACTTACAAATGGCCCCACGTGAGACTAAAGGATGATAAAATGATAGGGAAATACAATCCACAAGAAAGAAAGTGTAGATTCTGCCATTTCTTGTAAAGAAATAAAAGGACAGGAAGGATATCAACACATGATGACTAAGATTCTGACTAACCAACACACATGGTCATAAAACAGAGCCCATGAGCCAGTGAAAGGTTATAGAGTGGAAATACAGACCCCAGATGTTATTTTGCCCACTCTTGGTGATGAAAGGCAGTGATTCACTGTATCTCATATGTAAATTTACATATTAATTCACGTATTCACAGTTTTGAAACCTTTTTAAAACGATAAACGGTATTTATGTATGTTTATGGGCTATAGTGAAATGCTTTGGTTTATATGTACGTTTTATAAAGAGAAATAACATAAAGATCAAATAACATACTTACCAGCAGGAAAAATGATAATTCTCCTAGCACTTTTAAATGTATACCATATTGTCGTAATTGTGTAGTAATTATGCAGGACATTAGACCACCAATACTTATCCCTGTACGTAGCTTAGAGTTAACGCTTTTAGGACAAATGTCTTCTTTCTCTATTCCACTCCAGTGCCAGCCTTCGGCAACCTTCTACTCTATAGCCTCGAGATCAACAATTCAGATTTTTGCTTAAGTGAGGTCACCTGATATTTTCCTCCTTGCTTTGCTTATTTTCCTTTGAACAAAATTCTGTACATCTGTCTATGGCATCACCTATTATTCAATTTCTTTCTCTTGTAAAGCCGAATAGAGTGCACAGCATTCCACTGAGTGCATGAAGCACATTTCTGTGTCTGTCCTTCTATGGCTACTTTGGCCCACTTCCATGCCTTAGCTATTGGGAATGAAGAAAATGGGAGTGTAGATGTTTCTTAGGGACCTATTTGAACGTCTGGGTATATCCCCAGATGTAGGCGCAGTGACAATTTTAAGACTTTTTTTTTCAGAATTGCTTATACCATAAATTCTCTTCTATTTCTCCCTCTTAGTGGGTCTTTTTTCTGCATACTTCCTCTGACACATTCATCTCTTTTGGGGCACTTTCGGCATATTACCTCTTACATTGCTTCCACTGTAGATTTTAGAAAAACCCTGAGATCCTCAAAAGTGTACATTAAACTCTCTTAATATTTTGTGATAAAAATCTATCACACTGCCACATATACTATTAGTGGCTTAATCAACACTTTTTATAAGGTTGAAAGAAGGTACTGGAGACATACATAGCTTTGTTTTACGACATGACATGGCCATTGCACTCCTGAACCCACAGGAGCAAAGGTCGTTTTGTAGTTAAATTTTTTTTTTGTTTGTTTGGGTTTTGAAGAAACAGTACAGTCTGAAATGATGATAAACGATATAGTTATCAGAAATCCATAACCCGCAAGCACAGTTGTTTGTTATCACACATTGTTGTATATACTTGAACTACTGTCTTTCTATGCAGCCGCTGGTGCAGGGGGTTAGCTCACTTCTGCATCACTGCGAACTAAAGGGATGTGTCCTGACACCTGGCGCCATGCCTACAAGGTCATTGAGTGATAGGGATTCCAGTTCCATCGTAACACTGTGGGAATGCCATAATATTTGTGGTCTGTCATCAAACAAATATTGTCACGTGGTATATGACTATGCTTTATATTTAGCAATCAAGGAGAACTTAAATTAAAACACTGAACCCAGAAAATAGGAAAGAATATGAGGGTATCGGTGTGGTTCACCTGTACTGTGTGATCTATTGAGTTTTCAAACCCAATGCACAAACCAGGGGCCCCATGAAGCTGAAATGAGTGCACAACGCTGCAAGTCCCTGGGATGCAAACAGTTGGAAGAATGCATTTATGGACCCATGGGATGGATGAGCATGTCTCTTCAATATTCATTTTTTATTACCATCATTGTTAATTTCTGCATGTGACAAGTTTTCACCTTGATATTTAGAATATCTTTCTGTCCTTACTGTGAGTACAGCTGAGGTTATCAACTTTAATTAAAACTAAAGACCTGGAAGGTTAGAGTGATGGCTCAGTGGGTGAGTGCACTTATGCTTGTGCAAAGAATTCAGATTCAGTTCCTAGGACCCACATGGCAGCTCACAACCACCTGAATCCCTTCAGTTCCAAGGGATCTGATGTTCTCTTTTTACCTTTGTGGGCACCAGGCATGTAAGTGGTACACATACATTTGTACATGTGTGCAAAACACTCATACACATAAAAGAAAATAAATAGATATGAATAGAGATAGGAAGAGAGAGAGAGAGAGAGAGAGAGAGAGAGAGAGAGAAAGAGAGAGAGAGAACCGGAGTGAAAAGTTGGCTCCTGAAGTTTGTTTTCAATACCTTTAGTGTCTCCTCACTCTGGCCTCCATTTGCTGCTCTCACTTTGTCCAAAAGACTAATTGAGCGGAAAAGTGTCAAAGGATTTCGTAAAAAACCAAGGGGGGAAACAACTCTGTGTGCTGAAGTGAAAGCCTGTGTAACAGAGATCAGAGTCTGCAGGTGACGGATCGTTCTTGTAAGAGCCTGCCTCAGGACATTCAGCACCAAAAGACAGATAGCAGGACCTTGAAATATCTGCTCAAATTTAATGACAGTTTCAGCATCTTGAATAACTAGTTTCTTAAAGAAGCTTCTAGTCTTTGCATCCCGATATGAAGGGATATGACACCCTTTGCGGATAATTGTGCCCTACATCCTTAGACTGTTAGCCTCTTCCTTGTCCAGCAAGGCCATAGAGCAGAATGGTGGTGGTGACTGGGGGTGGATCTCTCACCTGATGATGCTCTTCAGGCATCAGTTCAGTGTTCATACAGCAAGTGGCTTCACAGGAGCAGTAGCACTGATAATTTCACCTCATAAATAGCTTCATAGAGAGAGCCACACATTGAAAAGAGGAGGGACTTCATGTTCCTGAAACTTCTGATTTAGCATAAACCGGTTAATTCTCATTTCAGTTAAAATGCTAATATTGATATATTCTAATTAGAAATGAAAACAAATAAAAAACTAAGTAGTTTATGTCTGTATGTATCTCATAATCACCGACAAAAAGAAACACGCTGAAATTTTGCAATAATTTGGAGCTTCAACCTCTGATTTTTAGCATACTTTAATTAAAGAACTATGCATTTTAAAGTGGGGTTTCAAGGAGTCTGTTGAGCACTGAATGGTCCACTGTGAATCATGTTTGTGGTTCATTTCCTTGATGCGTGTTTGTGGCCTTGGAGAGTAGCATCCTTAATGAATAGAAGTACTCTGAATTTTTATGCTCTTATTGCTCTGTAAATATTAAGAGGTATTTTAAAAACAGGCTTCTTCACCTTTTTACTTTATGACAGAATTAAAAAAGTAAGGCGGATGGCCATATGAGAGGTTTATTTACCATGCCTTTTAGAAAAGAAAATGAGAGGGAAAAGTAAGTAAATGGTTTGCCTTTATGCTAACGAACAAAAAAGGGATTTATTAATATAGATTTTTCTTGAATCCTCATTTAATTTTGAAATCAGTTTACTCTCAAGAAACAAAAGCAGTCATTTTTTCCCCTCTTTGGATATTATTTTATTCCCATGCAAAATATTTGACTTTAGAATAAGGAAGTAAAAATAAAAACAGATAACTTGTGTTTGTGTTTATTATTCACTGTTATTTTATATATTCATTTTTATATTCATTAGATGCTTATCATTTAGGTATTTAAACTTGTAGGATATCAAGCTTTAAAAATTGGAGAAATGGAAATTAGCCAGGAAAAATAAAGTCAAAGTTAATATTGTCATCCTCTGTGGCCTGGTAAGGCTGCTCCCCACCTCAGGAGGAGGAGGTGATCAAAGAGCCAGTCACTGAGTTCATGTCAGAGACAGCCCCTGTTCCCCTTACTAGGTCACCCACTTGAAGACTAGGTCTGCGGCTACATCTGAGCAAGGTGATTAGGGGAGGGGCATGTGAGAAGAATAGAGAGGGAGGGCAGGATTGGGAGGGGAAAAAGGAGGGGGTTACATCTGGGATACAAAGTAAATACATTGTAATAAATAAATTATAAAAAGTTATTATTGAATCATAAAATGCCTTTCATAATGTCCAATAAATTTGGCTGAAAACCTTAGTTTTCTTAGCACTTAACAGAGAACATTCAAGACATATTTTACTTCTAGCCCTGAAGGATTTTCCTGTGTATCCTACTATGAAATTAGATGACTTACGCATTTCAGTATATACTTTCAAAATGGAGTGTTTAACTCATGGTTAAGATAGTGAGAAAATATTTTTAAATCAACTATGTAAATAAGCTATATTTTAATCAAAATAGAAAGCTAATTGACCTTGATGTCAATTTTTGGTTGCGCCAAGAACACTTGAAGAGAAAATGGAAGTCAATTTCGTTGTTGTTGTTATTATGTTGTTATGCACCCAACATTCCTCACATGGCTTGAGATGATGGTGAATAATTTTATCATTATAAATTATCATATTGGCTGACTAGGTCAATGGGGGATTGCAAGTAAATATTCAATATAAGCTGAGCAAATCGAATTATCTCCATGGAACATATTGGAGAATGTCTAACAGTATTGGCTAACTGGGAGAGCATCCAAGGGATATATTTGGACCTTGGCACCTTTTCTCCCCCTGGTCAACAGAGTATGGAAATAGTCGCTCTCTCCAGATGTTAAAACCATAGTGGCAATATTGGTTGAGTGGCAGTTATATGTCATAAAATGTAACTCTTGCAATAATAGTAAGCACATCATGATTTGTAGTGCAAATGCAACAACCAAGGCCTGGGACAAATGACTGCAACTCACCATGATTTAAGGAAAGCCATCAGAAAGAATCAGCACTGTTAGGTGGCACGTGGAATAGCCTGTTTTGAATGGATGAGGATTTCCGGAAGAACTGGTGCCTGAGGGCGTCTGGAGGAACTGATAGAATCGGACCTGGGGAAGGGACATTTTCCTTGCAGAAAACGTTCTGTGAGCATAAGCGCATGTTTGTCTTCTGGTCCCCTCCTGTCTTTGATTTCGTTCTTGCCTACCAGAATAGTTGGTATAAGTAGTAAGAAGTCATTTCACTTCTCCCTTCTGCACAGCCTCAGACAGCATGATCCCTGCTAATTGATCCACGTCTCTGTCTTGTCTGTCTCCTAGGCTGCTTATGGGAGTCTCAAAGTACTCGCTGAAGTGCGTTGCTCATTCAGATTCTTGGCATCGTTTTTCTCATCAGTGACTTGGGAGACTTTTGGATCCCTCCCTCAGTTCCACACCTGCCTCCCATCGATACGGATATGGTTAGATTATAAAGAAACTTTTTTATTTCTATTCCCTGGTGCCCGTTGGGGCCAACCATGTAACTTCCTGTAATTCAGATCAGCTGAGTGCAGGGTCCAATTCTCTGCTAAATCACAGAATGGGAGCACCGGGTTGGAAGGCACCAGGACAGGCAGGAACTGTGAGCATTTTTGTTTACTAAAAGTATGAGACACATACAGGAAACTGATAAAACATAGACTTGAAAGATATTCTAGCCTCGTCCTGTAGAGATATTTGATAGGCTGAAAAAATTACATTTGAGAGATGGATTTTTGACAGAGGTGTTTCAGCAGTGTTTACTGTCTGTGTTCACCTTTCTTTGTCTTCCTCTGTCTCTCTGCCTCCTTCCTTCCCCCTCTCTCCTCTCCCCTCTCTCTTCTTCCCTTCCTTCTTCTCTCCTTTCTTCTCTCCCTCTCTCCTTTCTCTCTTATTACAGCGCATATACACATATGTCTGTAAGGGTGTTTCCCATAATATGTTGTTATAGAAAAAAAAAAAAAAACAACTACTGGGGGCTATTGTTTTATCTTCCCACGGTGCTATCCACAGCTCTGGGGCATATGAAGAAGGGCTTCTTGAAGAAGAAAACTGATAATGAATTCTCACAGTCCTCTTCAGAATGTCATGTTTATAAAGGGTTCAAACATCTTTCAGAGCAAAATGTATTACTTTTGACAAAGAAAGTAGACAGCGCCATTAAAACTGGTACTCTGAACTTACCCCCTTGGAAGTCTTTCCTTTGAACTGGCAGAGCTAGATGGAAGCTAAAACAAATCTCCGAGTTTCACGCTCTGCTGACAGCAGAGAGGTGGTTTAGCTTGCTTCTAGCCAAGTGTTTAAGGGACTCTGAAACGCTTCCAGTTTACAGTACATTTGGCAGCTCTCTGATGGAGAATCTTTTTTTATGTGTATTCTGTTAGGAAGTGAACTCTGTACCAGTTACTTTAAGTAGTATTTTTTTTTAAATCTGTTGCTGTGTTAATTATATCAGGGGCAACAGCAGCACAATCACAGACTGATGTGAACGCTTTATTCAATGAGCCAGAGAAATATCCACCAGGGCTGTATAGAAATGGCAGTGGACTGAAAATAATCAAATATGAATGAGTCTAGGTAGCCAATGGCGCTGACAGCTTATGAAGCTGAACACTAGGAATTTACTAGGACTCTTTCCCGGCTGCAGCTGATGTGAGGGCCACTGATGAAAGCAACCCCTGGCATGATTATATTTTCTTGTGGAATGTAACTAATTTCACAGTGGAATAATTTTGACAAGAGTTCTTAGTTTCTTCCCATATGTTTTATTTCATTCTCTTGAAAAGTGGCCCTTGCCCTGGCACATTTAGTTGCTATTGAGCACTGTAGGAAAAATGTTTACTCTTTGTGCAATCATCAGTAACTTACAGAGGAGGTAAGTCATGGGGCATTGCTTTTACACAATTGCATGTAGGCAGAGACCTCAAGACCAAACAAAACAAGAAGCCATCTTGGCTTCTTCACAAGGCCAGAGGCAAAGAGAAAACGGAAAATTATAAATGAACATGTAACCTGAGAGTCCATAATCCTCCCGACCATGAGCATGTCTATGGACCCTGAGCAATCACATTGTTCTCATTCTAAAGCAGAAGTAAGAGCATAATTGGCTAATGTTCTAGTATATTTAATGTTTACTTTTTCATTTGAAAAGATATCCTACAATTGTTTTATAAAATATGTACAAAAGAAAATAAACAGTGCACAAAAGACATGCTGACATGCTGGATTTATTGAAGAGTAGATCTTTGAGTTACTTGAAAGCTATCATATATAAATAGCTTTCAGAAACGGATGTTGGCATCAACTCTTAAATATCTTTTAGAAGGCTGTACTTTGCACTTAATTCTTTTGTAGATTAAAAAGGAAACAAACTTGTAACTGTGTGTTCACCTCTTCTACCTGCACCCCATACATATGAAGGTATATAATATATGTTATACATATACATCAATCATGTACATATGCATCATATACATACACATCATTTACATATACATATACATGTATGTATACTTCCCATTCCCCTTTTCTTGCAGAAATTTAAGGAGTTATACTTAAATAAATAAAAAATAAATCTGTCAAAGAAAATTCTGTTATTTACAGGATGAAAACAATTTTGTTCTCTATCCTTTCAGATTTCTCAGCCAGGATGTCTGGTAATAAAATGGAGATTAATAAGTGATGGACAAACAGAAGTTGATTACTATTTATCCCTCATGTATTTATGGAGGTTACTCAGAGATAAAAAAAAAAATATCTTCAGAGGTAGATGGAGTTTAAACTAATGCTTAATACTCAAAATAACTTATGCCAAAGAGACATTTTTGGGGGTGGCCCATTATGGTCTCCCAATCCTAGTCTGATCTTCTACATTATTAATCACTTGAATATCTGAAAACAGGTGAAATGAAGCTACTAGGAAGTTAAATTTCCCTTCTACTCTGGAAAACAGACATTAGACAGACTAATAGGATAAAGGCATATGAATTTATCATGGGCCTATGCACAGGAAACTGACAAAATATAAGGCTGGAAGAAAAGCCAGATGGTTAGAAAATATACAGAGTCTAAATCTATAGAGGGAGGAAGAGTTTAGAGTTTCTGGACCTGGTGGTGGTTACAAGAGGATAAGGAGCAAAAGCTCCTGGTATTCAGTCAAACAAGACACTAAGTGTAAAGAAAGGTTAATGTGTGAGGAAGAAAGAGATGTGAGAGAAAAGAAATCAGGACCCAAACTCAGGAATTTGATTTCCTTTAGCACCAAAGGAAAAGTGTATCCAACTATCACTACTTGAGTATAATATTTCATGAGTCCCTGTACAACAGTGAGATGTTGACAAGGCAAGGCCATGATTTCTGTGAGATATGCTGGCATCAATGGAATCGCTTTGTAGACATGCTGGCAGGAATAAAAATGTTCTAAAGAGAGATACCTCTTTTTCTTCCTTTGGCTACCAGAAATTTAAATAATGAAGCCTAAGAAATTACGATTTCTCAGGAGTCTTATGCTGAGAAAATAAACAGTTGGACCATGGAACCAGCTAGAGTGGAATGTTGTCTTCCAGAATTCTATTTCACAGAGCTCTAACAGCTTGTCAGACCACATTGCAAGGCGAGAGTAGATCTGAGACAATGATGATGGACAGAGTAGCCTGACCCTCTGCTTAAACCTAAACCTCACTGTGGTGCCCAAGATAGACTCGGGCAATGCTAGACTCCATTATTTGTTCCTCTTCTCATTATGGCTGCACTGAACCAAACATCTCATTAAATCAATCTTCCTGTTTTTAACTGATACTCTATTTAATTGGCCTATTGAGAATGGATGGCCAGGGCCCAGACTATGACCCCAAATCTCTCTGAAGAATTTCAACATAGCACCAGTTTAAGAAACAAAGAAAAATAGAAAACAACAATGACTCATTCAAGGATAATTGAGTGCTGTCATTTAACACCTGACAGCATGTTAATGTGCAAAAGATAAAGAGCTAAACAAGGTGATGCCATTTCTTGAGTTTGTCAAAGTAGAACAACAAATCCACTAACAATTATGGCATACTATAATAAGTTTTATAATAAAGTAATAGTTCATAGGTCATAATAGAACCCATGGTACATTAAACCCAAATCAGAATTGAATATACCATTCTAAAATATACCTCTATAGCATATTGGTTATTTTGAGAAACAGCCATAATTGGAGTATACCTGGAAGTTTTCCTATTTTGACAAGAACTCTATAGAGGAAATCTTCACTGTGTTTGTTTGTGTGGCTGTGTGTGTTCCTGTGCTTACTCATAAACGTGCATGTGCGTGCATGTCGAGGCCAGAGGCTGGTGATTGTTGCCAGCTACCTTCTTTAATCTTTCTTCTCCTCATTGTCGCCATCATCATCATCCTCACTGTTGCTCTTTTCAGAACGTTTCACTGAACCTGGAGGTCACCATTTCCATTAGAGTGGCTTACCAGCAAACCCTGGGGTCCTCTGTGTCTGGCTCCTCAGTGTTGGGATTATGTGGGTGTTCAAGACCCAAACTCAAAGATTCATGCTTGCACTATACCCCTTACTGACTGAGCCATCTCCCAATTCTGGAATTGTCTGTTTTAACATTACTGTTCTCTAAAACGTCTGCAGAGTTTAATGAAGGAGAAGTAGATGTATGGAAAGGAGCCTGCCTTCATCTAGTGCATGAATGGCCTCTGTCATCTAGTCCTTCCTGGCTTTTCCTCAATCCTTTCTTTGTTTTGGAGAGCAATGCTATATTCAGGGTGAAGCTTAAATGTTTTATTTGAGATTTAGTTTAGAGTCAACACTCACTTCCTGGATTCTCCTAGCACCTAAGAAAATACATGAACTAATAGACCTCAACTCATTTCTTTCTCTTATTCGTTCATCATTTGTTACATAGATTGCAACAATTGTACATCGTTGTACTCCAGTTTAGAAACAGAAAGGAAGAAGAAAAGTAACACCCTTTCCCCTGCCGGAATCACAATTAGAGAATGATAAGGGAAGTCATAAATCTGAATGCACAAAGGAGGAAACCTGCTGTTCCCATACCAACAATAGCAGCAAGATCTAACTCCCCATCTGTAAAGATTTTCTGTAAATAAACAGGACTAATTATCTCACAGAACAAAAGTGATGTTAAAACAGTTCACTAAAAGGAGACTTGTATAACTTCTAAAATATGAATATGAATCTTACCCTCAATCATCACAGCCTTCACCAAAAGGAAAATTGTATGAAAGTAGAAACTCTTCCCTAGGAAGATTGACAGAAACTCCTGTTTGATATCTGTACCCTGTGGCCAAGAATGTGGAGGAAAATAAGCTGTCCTCATGTCTTAGCTGTGAAGACCCCTTTGTGGAGTGCCCATTGGCTTTTGCCAGCATTCTAAACTCTATGAGAGGTTTTCAAGCAAAGTTAATTGCTAGTCCCAGCATCCAGCAAGTGGAGACAGGCAGATCTTAAGTTGAAGGTCAGCCTAGACTGTATAGCAGTGACCCTGCCACAGAAACAAAAACCCAAAGCACAGTAGAGACAAACAAGGAAAACCAAACCAAACGGAAAACTGCTAGCTGCTAACTAATCTTTCCTTAAAGTCACAAAACCCAGAGAGCTGACCACTCTGAGGAAATATCAGTGTGTAGCAGCATCTTTGTCCAGGACCTGCAAGACAGACTCTGCATGCGGTTTCCTTCACAGCCCTCTGCATTCCCTTTTATTCTCTGTGGAAGCCTGACTTCCTCAGTTATTTGAATTCCCTAACAGTGTATTTGTTGATCAGCCTTCTCGTCTTCTCTGGGTGCTCACCCTTGAACAACACAGATTTCCTTCCTATTTGCTCTCTTTTTCTAAGTATTGGCTTTAGAACTTTAAGAGAGTATCAGGTTTGGTAACACTGTTGCTTGAAAATTAGTACATATATGAAGAACAATTGAAATTTTGTTAAAATGTGATACTTCTCAAAGAATTTCAATTTATTCTTGAGACATACTACTATACATTTACAAAGTGGCACACAGATAATGGTATTAATTTTATGATCATTTATAATAGTAAAATTTAGAAGCCATTTGAACTGCATTAGTAATAAAGCAATCAAATACAACATGCTATTATGCTACAGTAGAGAACTACATGGCTGCCAGGGAATGATATGGAAACACCCCTCTCTTAAACATATAATTAAGTGAAAACAGCAATGTATAGAACATATTTTATCACACCCTATCATTTGCATTAAAGCAGAGGGAAATATGCTTATCTCTGCTTATTTATGTATAAATATCTTTGGGAGCACATACGTAAAATTAATTGATGAGAGAGGAAACTGGGTTACATTAAAAAAATAGGGTAAAGGAAACTTTTCACATGAAAAAATTAAAAATATATATTCTTAAAAAGAAGTAAGGAAGAAACACATAATTCCAACCTGGATTCTTTTAACCAGGAAGTTTTATTGAAGCTGGATCTCGGAAGATGAGTATTTCAAGCAGAGAGGAAGAAAGAAATGAATACCGTGAAAAGTTGTAGGAAACACATGAAAATCTTTGGGGGAGGGGTCAGCAAAACCACATAACGCCACTTAGAAGGAAGGTTCAAAGAGGTAAGAAAAGAGCCATGACACATAAAACAAAGGGAACAGAAACTTCCAGAAGGAGGATGTGATCATTAGCAGCGAGCGCAGCAGGGAGGTCCTGCAAGGCTGCGCTCTCCCGTGGTTATCTGCCGTTGATGTCCTCTCTCTGCTCTTCGCTCTTTGCCTCTGGGCCCTGGGGTTAAGGGTGTTAGTTTTATTTCTAGCTTCACTAGCCAGCGATTTTCAGATTGTTTGCCATACACACGTCCCTTTGTTAGATACAAGGGGAAAGAAAAACGAAAGTAGCAGGAAACATAAGATGTTATTTCAACATTTTTCTAATCTACTCTGTGAGAGAAACCGTGTGTAGTTAGGAACAGGCGGGTGGTAGTCATGGAGCAGTGCCTCTAAAACCGCAGAGTTCACACACTCCTGATGCTCACCTGGTCAGTACCTGAAGATACTCCTAGGCTGGAATCCAATGGGTTCATGTACATTCTAACAATCCATTGTCAAAGACAAAATGGATACTACCACGTGGAGATGATTCCATTGTTCTTATAATAATAATAACAACAACAACAATGGTAAGCCTAAGATGAGTACCTCACCCTAGCTATGTCTTCTCACCCTCACTGAAGTCAGTTACTTCACACACGTTTCTATGCAGGTCCTACAATTTTGTATGCACAGGAATGAAAGGCTGCAATTCCAGAAGGGATACATGGATTTAAATGGGAAAATGTGAGCAGGCCATTGGTCAAGGAAAGAGGACCAAGGGTGAGGTGATGCTGGCAAAAGCATCAGCGTGAAGCAGAGGTGGACTCTTCTGAAAGCAGGTGACCCATTCTGGCCTCATTGAGCAGGAGGGCTCTGTTCTTCTAACATAGAACTAAATGAGCAGTAGTGGCCTAATCGGGCCACCCCTCCCAGGTTTAGCTTACTTTCCCATGATTTAGTAACAAGAGCCACAGACTCTTATTTTTGTTTCTGTTCAATGGTATTCTTTGTTAGAGGCCAGGCCCATGAGGGTCACTGAAGAAGCCGTGGCAGGAACTGTTGCAGCTGAGCAGGAGAGGACATCTGCTCGGCGAGCCTTTGAGATGGTCTCTGAAGAAAGTGGGACAGTGGAGTGATCAGCTGAATCAAATCGTCTTAGGGTCCCGTCACGTGTTAATCTTTTAATTGGCTTTAATATTCCAAGAGTCGTACAGAGAGGACTAGCCTAAAGATGAGATTATGCTAGAAAGCTTCTCTCAGGGTTTTTCATTAATACCTCTTGAATAATAATTCCAGTAATGCCATGGCATGCTTCCGGGAAATTGTGAAATATTACTACTTGGTTCTCTAAATGTTTGCAAGAGACAAATAGTTCATCTTCACTGAATGTTGTAGGTAAGGAATACATGTTTTTCTTTTGAAAAAGTTGCCATGCCCTTCCAATAGCCAATATTTAAAAAAGTTAAACAACAAAATTTGTACCCAGCAGTCCCTCAACTTTGAGTTATATCAAAGCCACTTATCTGAATTAATATTAGTATTAGCTGAATTCACACAACTCTAATGAAATACCTGGCATCGAAAAGATATGAAGCAGAGAAGTTTTCTTTGTCTCAGAGTTCTGAAGGTCTAGGTCACGATTAAGCAACCCAATTTGTGTAGATTTCTTATAGGGAAAGCCCTCTGTACTTGGAGTTTACTTCAGAGAAACAGCAAACATCAATCATGAGCTTGTAGGGAGAGTGAGCTCCCACGATGCTTTGCAAAGGCACACATCCAAAGATTGTCTATTAAGCATCACCTTTAAAGGTCCACAGTCTCTCAACCATGCCCCTTTGGGGACTAAGCTTTACATGTGGGTTTGGGGAGGTTTCTTTCAAACTGTAAAACCAGGCTATCACCATCTTACTGAGATACATATCACCTTGAATCTTACAACCAGAATATACTTGGGATGGTTGTTAGAATCCAGGCTGGACTGCTGCTCAGGCCACATACGCCTGCAGCAGCCTTTCGTTGTTAAAAATAAAATCCCAGTCACTCTTGGACATCAGAAGGCAGCCTGTAAGGCAGTGTCCTCACCCTTTCAATGGCTACACCTCAGACAAATTTTCCTCAATTCCTTCACATCTTCACAGTGTCACAGTTATTCCCCCACAGTGAAGGTTTCCTTCTACCCCAACTTGAGTATCAGCCTAGAGGACCTAAACTATATCTACTCATCAACCATGTGGCACAAAGCCTTCTTCTAATGACAGCTGTAGGACGGGAACCCTACTCTGCCTTGTGGATCTGAATTCTCATCAGAGCCTTTGCCATGGTGCTGTCTATGGCATTAATAACTTTTAAATTAATTTCTTTCCCAAAAGTACAAAACACCTCAGTATTTCACATGAGACTCGAACCAGAAAGCATTTACTGAGGACCAGAAGGTCTGCAGATTTCAGAGGCAAACACAATGTGAGCCAAGCTATTGGCAACAGTCTCTGCATCAATATCCACCCACGGCATTATTACTCTCCCATGCTACATTTACAGGGAAAGAACTAAGTTGAAACAGGAGCAGTGTATCCCCGTTCATTTTCCTCATGGCATGGATACGTCTCAATGTGTCATTGATTATTCCTACGTACACTGAAAAAGCATCGTATTAGTTGCAGCTCCCCAGGGAAGCAGCACTGATAACGTAATACATATATTTCATACATCTAATGAAATTTATATAAGGAATAGACTCCTATATCATACATACAGCTCCATGATCTACTGTCTGCACATGGAGCTGCAGGAAAGTTTGTAGTGTTAATTCCAGTCCATATCAGCAGGCACACCAAGGACAGGTGATCCCTGTCTCAGCTCAGCTGGCAGGTGAAGAGGAAACTCGACCTTCCTCCATCTTGCTTTCCTTGGGGACAGCCTCAATGCCTGGATGATGCTACAGCTATTGGATAAGGTTAGGCCCTGTCAGCTCATCAGTTCGAAGGCTGATCTCTTTAGAAATCACCTTCACATACATGTTAGGTAATGGCATTCATTCACCTGGGTGCCAGATGACCTAGCTAAGTAGACAGATAATATCAATTGTCAGTGACATGAAGTCCATAGCTTTAGTGGAGTCACGCTTTGGGACTAAACTAGTCACGTCTAAGGATTAACTGATACATGTTTCTAAACCGTTTTCATTGTGTTTGTTTGTTTGTGTGTGTGTGTGTGTGTGTATGTGTGTGTGCAGGCCAGAGGACAGCCTCAGGAAGACTGTCTTTGGATTTCTTGAGACAGGGACTCTTCATTTGTCACTTTAAAAATTTATTTTAAATTATTTATTTATTTTGTTTTGGTATGTGTGTGTATGTTGGCACACAAGCCATGGTGCACACATGGAGGTCAGAGGATGCTGTGATAGAGTCAGTTTTCTTCCCATCGTGTGGGGCCCAGGGATTGAATTCATCTCTTCAGCTGTGATGTCAGGCATCCTTTTCCTCTGATCCATCTTAATGGCTCTTAAGTGGACACTTAATTTTAAATCGACAACTTTCTCAACTCCTCAGCACAAAGCGAGCTGACACATCTGGAGAAACCACCACAGGCAGGCCCAGCCTCCCTGGGCTCCCCTCCCCAGCAGTTAACACTTTCCACTCAATGTTACTGAATGAAAAGAATGTTGGACTCTGTGTTTTGTTCTAATTCATGTTTGCCTCAGGAGATTTCCTGTCTACCGATGGAGTGTTACAAGTGTGTACCACCAAAACCCAATTTTTTATGCTGGTACCAGGGATTGAACTCGGGTACCTGCTAGGCTCATGAGGTGGGCCACCTCTCTAAGCCCAGTCCTTTGTGATTCATAATTTGAAACTGATGACTGGATTTTTGCTTTCCGGAAACATGTGCCCTTTTCCATAACTGAAATTAGTCAATATTTTCAGACTGTTCCCTTAGGACAAATCACAGTGACCAAATCTCACTTTCTTTGGTGCCACTGAGTCAAAAGTGTTAACCGTTGGTGAGTGAGGACCATGACGACTGATCCTTGGGTAGATGTGTGTCACCTCACTGTGTCTTGTACTGAACGTCACCCTCTATGTGTGCCCAGGGCTAGTTCCTCTTGCGGGACCCAGCACAGGCACATGTTGTAGTTTTACAATCCTTTTGCTGCTTCTGGTAAGCACCAGGCATGACTGGCAACGCTGTCGAAAACAGCAGTTGGCAGTTAGAAGGGAAGGCAAGGATGATATCAATAGCCTCCTCAGGGATTTATCTTAAAGCCTGCCATCTTGTCAACATTGTTTCAATACGACAGCTGAGACTTTCACCAAGGATTGCACATTTGACCCCATTTGGCTCACGGCTTTAAGCTGTGCCTTATTCTAAATGGAAGGGCTGACCCTCCAAGAGGCCACAGTCTGAATCGGACTTTGGTTCGTCACCAAGTTCAAGATGATTATCTGAAGTTTGTTTGAACCTCCAGGGAGAATAAAATTGAACTGAAAAAAAAAAAATCTCACCGGAGCAAATTTCTCCAGTGATTTTTGGCCTTTCAGCTTCTGCTTAGAAATGACATGAAAGCAGCTTTTGTCCTCTGGCCATTTGGGACTAGACTGCAGATTCTCCACATATCATCTGCCATTCCGGTGAGAACTGAACAGCAGAAAAACAGATAACCATTTTTGAAATAAGAAATAGAATTCAGAGTATAATCTCAGGCTTAAACGTTGTTTACTTATGTTTTTTAACCAACAGATATTGTCACACTCTTAATTTTATGCTTGTTAACAGTTACAAACTTCAGTAGCAAAAACTAATGAAATTAATAGTTCCAGGAATAGTCAGTAGGTGGGCTGGAAAGACGGCTCAGCAATTAAGGAGGAAACTGCTCCTGCGGAAGATCCAAGTTTGGTTGCCAGGACCTGTGTCTGGTGCCTTAAACTCCAGCCCCAGAGGATTGGACGCCCTCTTCTGGACTCCATAGGCACAGCACTCACATGTGCACATTCCCACACACAGGTATTCTCATATATATAACATATCAACATATTTATTTTATTTAACATATTCAATATCTTATAAATTTATAAAATATAAATGATATGCACGCATAATGCATATATATTATGTATTTATATGTATGTAATATATTATACACATATATACATATTTATAATTTAAAACAAAATACAAATTTTAAAAGGGTCAATAAAAATGAGCTTAGACTTGGGCTCAAATTTTGGCTCTTATCATTAATCAAGAAGAAGCTATTAATTTCTCTGAGCTTCAGTTTACTTATCTTGGAAATGCATATGTCAATTTTGCCTACACAGGCGCAATACAAAGATCATGCAACCTCTAAATAGAGCACAAATAGAGGCCGAAGGTCCACGCTGGGTGCCTTACTCAGTCAGTTGCTTTTTTATCATATTATTTTATTCATTCGTTTATATTATATATATGTAAGGTGCATACATGTTAACTTTCCAAACAGTAATAATTTCTGTCACAGTAAAACACACAGCAGTCATGCCATTATTCGACAAGCTAGCTTTAGTCATATTTACAAACATCTTTTCTAAATCAAGAAGGATTACTGAAAACAATTATAGTAGTACCATGATACCCTACTGGGGGATTATTTTACTGAACATCACCATTTACTATAAAAATATTTACTAGAAAAAAAATTGAGTGTTTATTTTTCACTGTTCATTTGTTATCACTCCAATAGTGAGGATTTTAAACATTCTTAAAATGAATTCTTAAAAATTATATTTTTACACATAATGATAAAAAAATGAAAATTTTAATTTTAAGTTCGAAAGTTATCTGAGTTGTGGAGTTCTGATTATCAAGTTCTTGCTTTCTTAAATAGAGAAACATTACAATTCTTTAAATTGCAAACAAGTCAGCCAGGAATGACTAACAAATAGTTCCAAGATAACTGCAGAGCTTGGACTCATGTTAAGGTAGGTGAAAGAAAGTGGCATTCATCAACTCAAACGTGCTAACTAAGATGTGATATTTCATCTGAACTGTGTAGGCAGCTTTTCTTCATAATATTTACCTGGTGGTAGCATGCAGCCTTGTGTCTAAATAAACAGCAACACAGGAGTGGTTGGCTTCTGCTTCAATAGTGTCTTAGAACATTATGATGCTAATTTTTGTTTGTATTTAATTAAAAATTTTAATTTTATTGCCATTGTGCTTTCTCTCTGTCTCTCTTTCTCTCTCCTCTGTAAATATAAGTATAGGAATATTGGTGCCATCAAGTTTTTACTCACTGAGTCATCTTATCCATCTATGTATTAAGATTGGTGGTTCTAAACACACACACACACAAGTATTATATATGTATGTGTATATATACATACATATATATATCATGTTTCAACTTAATTTAATGTCTCTATCAATGAAATGAGGAGGCATGACATATTTTGGAAGAAAAATAGTAATTTTAAGTAAAGAATACTAATTTAATATGACAAAAGAAGGAAACAATCTGTTATCAGACAAGAGATTATATATCTGATATTGTGAATGTCGAAATGCCTGCAAAGTTGACTTTTAAAGTTGTGTTTTCAAAATACTGTGAACAAAGTCATCATTGGAATATTTACTTGTTGGGAAGGTTACAGTGAGGAAACCCACCTATATAAACTAGAGGTAGTTTTAATGTAAAACCAATTCCATTCCTGTGTCATTTACAGATCATACTGTTTTGTTTTGTTTTTTTTTTTTCTTCACTGAAGAACTTGGTTTCTTTCTGTATACCAGCCGAGGCTGCCCACGTTCCTGTGTCTTCATTAGAGAACTGAAAAATCTAAAACAAAGTGCTGGAACTCTTTTAAATTCTCTGTCTAAAGAAAAGTCCCTGTAATTAGTAGCTGGTAATTATGTATTCCTCATCCTCAGTAAACACCAACTTTCATAGGAAAATAACACAGTAGATGCTTTGATTGTTTTAGTTTTCCACAAACAGGCATTTAATTTCTTCAAAGGAAAAAGAACATGTTTTTCTCCCTAAAGTTGACTCATTAAATGCAGGAGTTATCAAAGTAACCAGCTATGGAGACAAAGGCAGTGATGAGATTTGGCCCACTTCCTAAGTACATGCATCTATTTCTGGCTTATGCTAGGGCAGGTCATCCTGAATAGGATCACAAGAAGGTGGCATGAAACGTCATGAAGGAGATGATAGTACATACTTTTATAAAGACCAGAAGACTGGTCAGTGTCTTTTCAGTTCTGTGTATCTTCTTAGGTCTAACCTCCCTTTCATTTCTGTCTGTATTCCTGCGTGTGAAGGTGAGCATGCATATATGTGGAGGCCAAAGGTCCACGCTGGGTGCTTTACTCAGTCTGTTGCTTTTTCATCATATTTTTTACTCATTCATTTATTTTACATATATGTAAGGTACATGCATGTGTATGTGTTTGTGTGTATGTGGGATGCATTTGTGTATATGTCTGCATGAGAAGGAGCAAAGCTGATGTCACATGTATTCATCTTCCAAAACTTGAGGAGAATAAAATGGCCATAAAGCTTTGCAAAATTTTCAGTAATTCCCCATTTACCTGTCCAAAGAAAGGCGACTACCTTCCATAGCAACATGATTTCATTGCTTTCATTCTCCAAAGCAGTTCAGTATTGTTTTACCGTTTTTAACAACAGCATTACCTTTTTGGTAATTATTTAATTTTGACTCCCTAAAGAAGCATTCAAAATAGTGTCACATTTCATTTTGTCTCTTCTTGATTGCTCTGCTGGTTTACGGTTTCTTTTCCACTTAAAGCGATGCTGTTCCTCATTCCATTTCTGCATACGTTGGACAGTGAGATACTTGAAAGGTTCAAAGAAAATAAAGAGACCAATTCAATGGTAACTAAAACCTCTCTGGATATTTTATTCTTACTCTTTAGTAATGTGTATCATCTGTCAGAAGGGGATTGTCTTAACTCTAACTGAAAGACAATTGATTTTTAAGCAGTGACAAATTCCATTCATCTTTAACATTCATGTGTGATCTCTCACGCACCTAGTTTAGTTTTCAATGTCTGGCATGCTTTCTAGTTTACTATCACGGTATTGTGAACACAGAGGCAAAGGTCGTGGCTGTTATGAAACACAGTGGATGGCCACAGAGAGAACAGCACTGAATGGCTTCTATCCTAAAATTGTTCCGAGAAAGGCCCTGTTAATATCATGTGGAAGCTTCATGATGAATATTCTTCCCACACGCTTGCTTCTGTCGTTCTTCACATTTTGTATCATTAACGTGCACTGGGTCCGTCTAGGCGAGGCTCTGCAGTATTTTACCACTAGATGTCATGGTATCTTCCGCTTCAGCTTTTCTCTTGATAAGAGTTCAAGTTCTCAGCTGACCTCAGAGCCACCTTAGGCTTTTACTAGTCTTTCAACACCTCTTGGATTGCTCATTGGCCTCATCCTTAGAAGCTACAATTCTAATTCCTGTGCTTCAACTTTGAAAGGGGAGATGTTGCCTGAAAAGTTAAAAATTCCTTGTCTAAAACTTTAAAGGTGGTACTCTTAATGTATGTAAGTTATATGGCCATTTTCACCCCTGCAAAACAGACCATTATAGAACACAGAAAAATAATTAGTTTAAAAAAACAAATGAAAGCCAGGGTGCAATTTAAAAAAAGGTTTTTGGGTCAATAAAACAAAATAGGAAGCTTAAGTAAAAGAATTTTTCAATTTAGAAAAAGAGGTTCATATTATAGGTCTAAAGAAATTCCTCATAAAACAGGACAGAGGCTGTAAAATACATAATTATTTCTCTACCCAAAAAATGATTTATCATCTAAACAACAGAGTAATCCTGGGAAAAAAACCAAATTGCTTCCATTACAATTTGGTTCCATTACAATTGCTGTCATGAGCCATCTCCCTCTCTAGCAGCCAAAGGGCTATTAACTTACTGTGAATTTTGAAGTGCTCTAAATACCAGATTCTGTGAACAGCACCTAGTACACATAAAATGAAACTTCAACAGCCCAGCGTACCACCTTCAGATCTTCCCACAGGGGAAGGATAATTGACAGAATTAATGAGAGTGTTCGATTACACACAGCCGTTTTCATCGCGGGTAGAGCAGGCCACTAGCCATGAGTGGCGCTGTAATGGAGGCCCGCTCAGAAGGAATGAAGGCTCTTGATTTATTGAAACTCATCTTGAAATCGTGGTACCATACCTGCTGACTACTGTAGAAATCATTTACAAACATTAATTGCAGGAAAGAGTGGAGCCATTTGCTTCAAAGAGCCCATCAGCAAGCTGTCCTTCCTGTTTTATCAGTAGGCAAAGCTGAGAGCAAATAACAGATGGAAGTGTCCCCTGGTGGCGGCACAGAGCCCTGGTGAAATATAGCACAATCTTCCTCCAGTGTGTTATGCTTTTAACAGGGGAAGATCAGAAGCAGCTGAGTGCAGGCTAGGATGGATGACTCTGCGTGATGAAACATCCCTTTCTTCTGGGAATATTCCTATAGCAGATTGAGCTCAGGCTGTTGATCGCAGAATCTTAATACAGTGTCCTTACCAAAATGCAGCTGGAAGAGTCCCAGAAAAAAGGGATAAACCTCAAAAGGCCAAGGTGGATCTGAGGCCTTTTCTGCATTCCTAAGGGCTGGTTAAATTCTGGTTCCTTGCATAAGCGTCAAAGACACCACAAAACCACAGATAAGGCTGCTGTAGACAGCTGTATTTGGTACTAATTTATAACCTGTCAAAAGTGCCTCACAATGGCAACTACAGTGTGTGTGTGTGTGTGTGTGTGTGTGTGTGTGTGTGTATCTGTAGCTGTATCTTAGGTGTCTGAATGTGTGCCTATAATCCCTTTCACATCTGTTGTGTGTATAATCACATTGAAAAAGGTGATTACTAGAGTCCTAGTACCTGGGAGGAGAGAATGCTGTTTTTCCTAATGGAAAAATCTATCAGCCCAATGTCAGTGACTATTATTACACAGCTTTTAGGCAGTAAGATAGGAAGTGGTTCTCCATTCCACTAGATCTTTTATTCATGTCTAGTTCATTATCACTTTTTATAGTAGCACTTCTTAATGTTTCCCAATCATCCAAGTTTCCTCTCATCCCTCCTCCCTTCCTTTCTTCTTTTCTTTTCCTTTTTTTCTTTTCTTAAAATTCTGCTTCATTCTCTGAACTTTCGGGTACCACTGTGCAGCCTATTAAGGTGGCAAGATCCAGGTATCCTGACTTCCTTTAATAAGCAATGGCTACCTACCCCTTCTCCTTGTTTTATTTATTTCTTTCCTTTTGTTCTATGCTCAGGAGAAAACCACTCTTTTTTTTTTTTTTTTACAGAATTAATCTATGTGCATTGTTCTTAATTTTACCCACATGCATTCATTCATTAGTTTATATCCTTAATGACAGTATTGTTGAAACTTTTTCTAAAATCAATACTCTCATTGACTCATATTTAGTTGTTACAATGGAAAAGAGAACGTTACTTCCAAATCTGCATTATCTTATAAGCTACTAACCCTCTTAGGATGCAAAATTCCTTCAAAGATGAGTCTATGTTTCCTGCTTTTTTCTCTCCGCTTAACTTAATCTTCCCTTTATGGGAGTCTCACTTTCTTCTTGGCCACTCTGAAATTTTTCTCTGAAAGCATCCATCTCCCGTTCATTGACTGTGATTGTGATGGTGTTAAATCATTTGGCAATGGATCGCCTTTCCCACACTGGGTATTCAAGTCTTGGCAGGAGGTAGGGCATCACATATAAGCATGAACAGATCTGATGCACTGCTTTTCTCCACTTAGACAGTGAGGTCACAGGCACATAGTCTTGGCTATGGGAGATGGTTCCATCTGGGGCTAGAAAAGAAATTATCCGGAGGAACACAGCAGAATCCACAGCAGAGTAAGCTGGAAGAAGGCTGATACTGGGAAACTTACGGTGTTCTAACACAGCAGTCCAAGCTGTCTGAGCTGCCTTTATTCTCATCTACCTCTTTTCTAAGGTCTATATCATTCTATAAGCTGACTAATACACCTTTAGAATAAAATACTTATTTGAGGAAAGCACTTGGGAAACCAAGTTGCCACTGTCATTAAACAGATTGATAGGGTTTCAGAGGGACATTCTGAGAACAATGAGCAACTGAAAAAGAGGGTTAATAACTAACTAAAAATTCCTCACTGTGGCAAAGACCAGACTTCAAGAGTGCTAACTGCCCTAGGAATCTCTACTCTCTCAGCTTCTCTAAACTTCTGCATAGCTAAGAGTTTTTCTGAGACATTAATATAGATATTGTTAAATTAATCTGTGTCCTGCTGATGTCCTCACATAAAAGTGACAATGTGAGAGATCCTGAACATCAGAATCAGTGAGTGGTCCCTGAAACTTGGAACACAATATATGTATGGTCCTTCTCCCCATTGCTGGGCCAGGCTTCATGGCTCCAAAAAGCCAACTTCATTTATCTCTTTCCAGCTTTGTTCAGTGACGTCACATCGACAACTACTCATGACAGAAGGATTTCAAGTATTACAAATCAGAGCTCGCCCATCCCCTTTTGCTGTAAAACATTTGGAAGCTTCTATCTACTCTTGGGAGCATTACAATATGTCCTCCATTCTTTGATGGGTATATTTTCTTACTGGAAGGCTATGTTTCTGTCTCTTAGAGATTTCTAGTTTAATTGTGAAACAGTTTGAACACTTGTTGCCCTGCTGGTTTTGATTGTGCTGCTTTGAGATGCCATGGAAACTTCAGGAAGTGACACCTACTTATAGGGGAGGTTGCTGCTCTTAGGTATTGTACTATGCCCCCTCCCCCCCCTGCTTTCTGCACTACAAATTGTTGAAGAGTAAACAGTTCCCAGAATTACGTGCTGGCTACCATGTAGCTACCTGCCAGCATGCCTTCCCTTATGTGAACTATATCTCTTTATATCCTGGGCTGGAATAAATCCTTACTCCCTTATTTTTTTAATTGAGTGTTTTATCACAGTGAGGCGTAAAGAAATTAATGTCTGTGCCAATTGTGTAAAGGGAAAATCAGCTTATAATGAGACTTTCCTACATCTATCCTATCACCTTCAGGTTATAGTTAAAAGCTGATCCCAATGTGTCAGAAAGAGAGAGAGAAAGAGAGAGAGAGAGAAAGAGAGAGAGAGAGAGAGAGAGAGAGAGAGAGAGAGAGTCAATAGCATTGTAAAAGCTAGCTGGAGAGATTCTTTTATAACAAAATTGGAAGCTATGTGTAAGAATATCAGTGATCTAAGCATAACTGCCCTTGGACCTATGCCAGCATCAAACTTTACAAGGGGGTTAGCTTTTCTGAGATTCTGCAATGGAAGCTTAGCCAGAGTAGCAGGAGGGAGTCATATCATGGCTTAGTTCTTGACTAGAGGCTAGATTCAATGGCAGCTTTGGATAAGAAATCTGGGATGCTAGGAGTCCTTCAAACCATGACGTTCAGAAGAGAAGGGTGCCTTCTGAGGTAAAATGATATTCAAACTCTCCTCCCTTTATTGGATCTCAAGATGTCTGGACGATGTCTTTAATCAAGGTCTTGGGAAGGACATTGGTTAAGAAAGGAACACAGTTTTCAATTGGTCTTGATCTCCTGTTCTTCTTACTCTGGAGGTAGATGTTTCTGTTCAAGTCCCTGGTGGCACTGAGAGTGAGACCATGCCAGGGCAGCAGCAACCAAATGGCACCACCTACAGGCAAGCAACACAATTGCTATGGTGACCAGAAAAAGCAGCAGGTTTAAACTCTAAAATGCAAGGGATCTTTGGTAGTCATCAGATCCTTCACTGAGGGGGGACAACAAACAGTCCTTGCTGAGGTTCGTTGTGGAAAATACTCCATCCCTGGGAAGCATGGGTCTTACTCAGGTCACTATGACAGGGGATTGATCATTCTCACTCAATTTTCAGATTTGAGTTACACACATAGGAAGAATTCTTTGATGATGGACTCAGCAGTAAGTGCACTGTTGTGTGCAGTCAATCTTCCTCTCTCCCTTTGGCAAGGGATCTCTGGCTATTTACTAGCATCGCAGATAAATAACCTTTAATGTGGTCAGCCTATTCTTTGCTCTGAATTTACGCACAATGGATGGGACATGCTGTCCTTTTGGAGAAAACATTCTGAAGAGCCGGTGCTCCTTCATACCAATGGTCAGGCAAGCATCATGCACAGAGATATAGCATTCTAAGGGTATGTGCTTTTAGGGGTCAATATTCACATAAACATGCTCAAGTACCGAATGTTATTGTTTTGACTTCGTGACCAAAATAGACCGCTTCCATTTCAGGTCATGCACCAAAAATACATCCTCAATCTGCCTACTCAGACATTTCATGGAAGCACTGATCTCTGTGTGAACAGAATGCAATAGGATGCTAACAAGATAGAAAGGAACTGTAAGACTCCAGATAGTGAAAATACATGCAGCAAACATGGCCCTGGGAAAGGAGACAATCAGAGATTTAGGATATGGTTAAACCCAGAATCTGAGTTACTCTGATTCCAGCAGCCCTGAGAAAGGTGGCTGTCGCTACTGATCAGAACAACAAATCAAACTTTAGTTTATAAATTCAATTTTGATCTCAGCTGGTCTCTAGGTATTTGAGTCCTGTACATTATTTTTTTCTGACTTTGTAACTAGAGAGGGTCTCTTAAGCAATTGATAGAGTTGCCATCTGGGTCCCTGAGGCATGGAGCCGGTTGTTATGATAGGAGCTATCCCCATATTCTAAAGGACTGAATTGAAAGAAAATCACACCTACAGATGAATGACAAACGAAAGCTGTTGTTCGGAGCTTGAACAATTCTGAGTTGCTGATTCTTCTCATATCTCTATTATAGCCATGTAGAGGGTTTTCAGGCTTTTAGTGTTGGGGTGGAGCTCCAGGCTAAAGCACTTGCCTAGCTTATGTAAAGCCCTAGATTTAACTCCCTGCATGGCAGTAAACAATAAAAGAAACACCCAGTTTTAAAAGAATATGTAGACACTTGGAGAATGTGGAAATACTGAACAAATATAAATTGGATACCCAGGTGTCCACTCAACAAATTCATGCTCATTATCAGTCAAGGGCAAGGTTTACATGGCAGCTGCCCTATCTTTAGAACAATGTGAGTCAAGTTCATGGTTTTAAGCAAGGAGCTGTGGATAGATATTTAAAGGATTTCCTGGCTGCAGTTGGAGTGTGACAGGAAAGTGTCAAGATAAGATAATGAATGTGGCAGTAATCCAAGTAAGAGTTCATTGCATGGGTGCAGAAACAGGGAGGGTCATGGGATACCTAGGATGGGGTATAAATGGGCTACAGATGAGCTGGTGGTGACAATTTGATTGATTGTAGGCAAGAAGCAATAGAAAAAGTAGAGTGCTCACATTTTTTGGCTTGCAAAGCAAGATGTGTCTATGATCTATCTCTCATCTATGTTTATATAGTATTTATCTATAATTCACCATCCATCTATTTATTATCTATCTATATATGATCTGTCATCTATCATCTATCTATACTATACTGTCTACTATGCACCTACCCATCTACATATCTATTTTCTATCATCTAACTAGCATACATTTATCACTTATCTTTTTATCTATCTATCTATCTATCTATCTATCTATCTATCTATCTATCTAT
>NW_026596256.1:760519-797004 GCF_907164565.1 Psammomys obesus | reverse complement strand
TATCTATCTATCTATCTATCTATCTATCTATCTATCTATCTATCTATCTCAGGTATCTATCATCTATTGAATAAAAAAATGAGGACCAATGATCTTGGTCCTGTATTTAAGGAACCTAAAACATTCTGTGAAGATGTTGAGTGAGAAAATACACCTAAGAGTGAAGGGTGAGAGGATTTAACAGTGAAATGAATGTGGAGTTACTGGCCCATCAGTGGACCCACTGACACATCATAAACCATTGGAGTCTGTGAGTATAACTAAATTGTGTGATGCAGAGCAAAGGCAGTGAAACACGAGTCTGCTGGGTGGATATGCTAATGCTCCTAAGGAAAGTCTCACTTGGCAAATATTCATGGAACACCAAGGGCTTAAAGACAAAACAAAGCCTATAGAAAGGAAAACACAGTCCAGGAGTTTTCATTTCTTAATAGCTTGGTCTACAGCAATGAAAAAAAAACAAAACATAACACCCCACAAATCTCCAAAACCCAAAATCCGATTGTGTTTGGCTGAATCCTCTACCTCCTAAAATCTAGGGTATTCAACCATGTATTTCGAATAACATGTAAACTATTGCTTGTTTTTCAAGTGACATTTTGACACTCTCTGCTTCATCATCTAGCTTACTTTTCCGTGTAGACTTCAGTATGGGAAAAGTGCCTTGAGGGCATGCCTCACCTGGAAATCTACTCCCCTAGGACCTGGGAAAGGTGACAAAGGGTTCTTTGTCTTGGTATGTCCTGTGGCGAGTGGTTCTGTTTCATAAGAGGTCTCATTTTTTTTCTTTAAAATGCATTCATTCTTTTTTAAATCTTTTTTATTTTTTTAATTTTAATATTTATTTTTTATGTTAATTACAGTTTATTTACTTTGTATCCCAGCTGTAGCCCCCTCCTCCACTAAAGTAAAATAATAATAATAATGTGAGGGGACAGAGAGTTTAACGTGCTGTTTTATTACTTAAAGAGTGTCTTCAGAGATTTAAATGCAAGCACTTGTTATTGGTTGGCTTAAAAGTACACATCAAGCACACAAATAAGCCAAAGGCATTTGCTCCTTACCAAACAGAATCATTTTTTTTTCCTCAGAATAAAATTATGCACTTCCCAAACTAGACCACTTGGGGGTAGCATAGTGCAGAGCTAGCTTTTCATTCATCTCTCCCAGCACTATTTCTAACAGGATCTCAAGGGCAGGCGGTTTGACACCTCCCCCCCCCGCCCCGGGGAGGAGCAGTCTGTTAGGCCACAGAGGAGGACTTTGCAGCCAGCCCTGAAGATACCTGATAAAACAGGGACAGATGAAAGGGGAGGAGGTCCTCCCCTATCAGGGGACTTGGAAAGGGGCAGGGAGGAGACCAGGGAGGGAGTGTGGGGTTGGGGAGGGAATGAGGGAGCGGGATACAGCTGGGACACAGAGTTAACAAAATGTAACTAAAAAGAAAAAATAAAAAAAAAAAATAAATAAAAAAAAAAAAAATAAAAAAAAAAAAAAAAAAAAGAAGTCAGTAACGTAGGTTCCCACCAAGCAAGAACTTGGGTTGTGCCATTCCTGTCTGCCGAGCCTTTGTCAACTGTCATTCTGTTTTCCCTTTGTCATGTTCCTTTCTCTTGATATTTTTTTGGGGGTGGTCTTTCATAGGTTAAGAGTTTTGAAATTTCTAATAGCTTAATTAATAAACTCAGAAACTAAGTCAAAGTTGGTCCAGTGCCCTTTCTTGCTAGACCACATGGGCATGCTCAGGTGATTGTAGTTATTTACATTTGGCATCCAACTGACTCCATGAGCTGCCTTGCTTTTCCCCCTGTATGAGTATCGAGGCTATTAAATTAAACAGGTTAATGTGGCTACAGCGCCTCACCCCCCACCATCCCCACAGCTACAGTAAATCTGCCACCTGTTTATTTCCATAAAAATTCAATTACAGCACCGGCAGTTATTCTTCTTACGTGAGCAATTAACTCCAAGCAGTTTCCAGCCAAAAAGAAAGGACAGGCCGGCCCTTCCTTTCTTTCTTTGATCCCTTCAGCCTCAGCCTTTGGTTGTTTCTTTTGTTAGGCGACTGCGCACCATCAAACCCAATAACAAATGAAACCGGACTACTGGGCGCTCTCACACCAGTGAAGAAACAAACACTGAAAAATCACTAACAACCCTTGCCTCTCTCCTGTGCGCTGAGTGTGGGAGCCAGTGAGGCAAAGAGGCTGTGAACAGCCGGCTGGGTCGCTAAGAGCCTGGTGCTCCCTACCACCTTCTGTAATACACCAACATGAAGGAGGGGTTGCTCTAAACATTGTCCTTCTTCCCTCTTTATCTCTGTAGAAAATGCAGCCATGCGGGGAAGCCTTGGCCAGGAGCCACAGCGTCCTGGCTGAAGCAACAACACAATTATGGAAAGATAAAAACCACAATGGCCTGCGCATCCCAGCAGCTGATAGAACGAAAGGTGTGTGAAGCAGGGGCAATGCTTTGTCTCTCTGAGAGAAACTGGTATTTAGTTCCAGGCTGCCAGACTGCAAATACTGGCATTTGCCTTTTTTTTCTTCTTCTACTTAAATGTCTGTTTCTCTCTGTCATATGTATTTTCTTTCTCACAAATAGTCCATGAATAAAAACAAAAAGGGCCAAATCTTACATCTGATTTTTTTTTCCTACAGGATCTAATTATTCAGCACTGTTTTGGGTTCTTGCTTCCCTTCACGTACAATGGATACTGATTTTTTTTGAGGAAGTGATACTCTCAGTAAATATTGCATACAACATTATTTTTAAGTGTATGGACCAACTAGCACTATTATTTTGTTAAATGACCATGGTAGTGATTTTCTCCCAAGTTCTTACATTTATGTGCTTCAGTAAACAAACCTTTTAGTCTGCATCAGAGAACCACCCCCCTCTTCTGTTGAAGATAGTGCTTACCACAGAGTCCCCACAACTAGTCATCATGCAGAGAAAAGACTGTGGAATTCTCACCTCTAAATGGGACATCTCTATCACTCCTCCATTACCTCCTCCTGGTCCTCTTCTCCCACCCAAGGCTCAGAGAACATTACAGAGATCTCTGTGATGTGACAGAGCGACGACCTGCTCTGTTGTGGTGGGTGTCTAGAGCAAACAGTATTCGTAGGCTCTGACGGGGCCCTTGCACACATGGACTCACATAGCGGTGACCACATGCTCAAGACTGGCACAAGATCAAATCAGCTAGAATCCCAACATGGACTGGGGACGACCTCATGAAGCCCAACCCTAGCTGAAGAGCTTCTGGCAATTGCTGTGTCTGGCAGAACCTGTGTCTTCAGGAACATGAGCCTGGAGAGGTTTGTCCATGCTCCAGTATAGTGCCCTGCACCCGTGCACATACAGGTAGCACTGAGTGGACTCACTGTGATAAACAAACAAACAAACAAACAAACAAACAAAGCATGTGAAGTTGGGAGAAGAAAATGAAGGGCGGGAAAAGAGAGAGATTGGAGGAGATGTATTAGGGGTAGATTTGATCAAATTATATAGAATTCTCCATAAAAATGTAATTTAACCAAAGAGCTCACTGAACTCATGTGGTCATTAATTAAACCATTCCCCTGTTTCAGATTAAAATAAAATTTCCATATGCAAGTTAGTACTCATTGCTCTCAATTTATTACGAATAAGCACAGAAAATCAGAGAAAACCCCATCGCACACAAGCTTTAAGGAGGTAGTGGTGCTTAAGGAGACTCCAGGTCCTAAAGCGAGGGCAGGTGGGTGGGTTGGGTGTGGGGCTCTGGTTCCACTTCCAAGTTGTCAGAAGCCTAGTTGGGCTCTGAGAAGCATGTAGGGCTGCAGGGCATCCTGCCACACACCAGCCATTCTTAAAACACTGGGATTAAGTGAGTAAAAAAGTGGAGCCATCTTTTCTTTTCATGTGTGAAGGTGTGCAGTGCATGCCCACCAGCGTTCAGAGGCCACTGGGGTAGAAAATGCATGAAGTGGTCTTTGAAAGTGGCCTGTCACCAGAAAAAAACAAAAACAAAAACAAAAACAGCCTAATTGAATTTAATCTTCTTTTAAATGGTTACTTACAGGAAAGCCTCTGTTAGAAGTTCAAAAGGGCATGTATAAATCCTCCCAGGAGAGCATCCCTACCATGGGCTAAAGTGTGGCAGTGGGCAAAGAGGAGGGGACTCCAGAATTATCTTGATAGGGCTGATGAGACTTTAATGAGGAACGGCCTGTCCCAAGACCACATCCTCTGCTGTCAAATGGACTCAAGTTCATGGTCTTGAAAACTGTCTCTTTCTTATCTTCAAATGTCCTCATGAGTCGTTTTACTTTTCCTTTCAAAGTAGACATTAAAACGGGTTTTAAGTGTTTACTTTTCATCCTCGATTTTGGGCAGATGCCTAATTTACATAGCTTCCTTACCTCCTGAAGAGTTTCGGGCTTTCTGCGTCTGCCAAAATGAAGCAAATGTACGGCATGGTGCTTTGAAGTCTGAGTTAAAGCGAAACTAAATGGTCCATGTTTATCTGATCAATTAAAGGCATTGCCTACATCCTCAGCACTGATGCTTCTCATTTAGGCAGCATTCTATACAGTCCGCAGGAAATTAACAACAGACACCCAGCTTGGGGAATAGGGTTATTAAACAAAGAAATGCAGAAATGTGTGGGAAAATGTAGCCAGGCTCCAGCATAAGCTACATGACTGACAAGATTCCAGCACCAACTGAGGAATGCCTTTGTAGAAGCAAATCTGCCGAAAAGCATGGAACAAAATTTCCCAAAATAGAAGTTTGATTTAGAACATCCTTTATAGAAAGTGATCTACTTGATCCAAGGGCTTTGCTATGATGGATGCTTTTAATTTTTTTTTTCTTTTTGAAACTCATCTCTCAGATTAGAATGTGCACAGTTGATGTTAACCATAGCTGGTTAAGGGAAAACTAAAAATAGTACCATGCTAAGCAGAGCCTGATATAGAGATGCATTAAAAAGAACATCCATTAGAACTCTCCTTGTTATATGATGGGGAGAGGTCACCAAATCTGATGACCTAAGTTTAATCCCTGGAATCCACATGATAGGAGAATCAGCTCCTGCAACTTGGCCTCTGATCTCCAATGTGCACACACACACACATTTATAAACCAACATAAACAAATGTACAAAATAATTTTCAAAAACTTTCCTTGGGGTTTGTAGTGTTTCCAGTCAAACCTATAAATACCTGCCAATTAAAATGAGATGAAGAGGAGAAAACTGGACTCTCAACATCTCCTCCGTCAACAGCTGAAATACACCTGTGTGGGGTATGCTTTCTGTTTTAGCTAGGCCACACTCCATTCACGTGGCTTGCTCCAGAAGGCAGCTGACTCTATTGCCTGAGAAATCTCACTAGGTCTGTTAGTCGTGGCTTTAAGTGACTTACATCGCCCAACTGGCACCAGCAGATTTGACTTAAACGGCTTGGGGAGAACGGCCATGTTTGCACATTTGGCAGACTTCACGGAGCTTGCCCTCTAAATTCACAGATCTGTCTTCAGCACTGTGTCTTGCTAAGAAAACTATTACACAGTCATATCTTATTTAGTGGATTTCAGTTCTATAGGCAACTTGGACGATTATAAAATTACTTCCCTGGAGGTCCAAATTTCAAATACTGCTCTCCAGTGTGGTAGGAAAATATGACAATAATAAGCTCACCTGTATAACCCGTTGTCCCCACGAAGTTGCTCTTTCCCCCCATTTTGATTTCCTACATCATTAATTTCATTCATCTATCTATATTGAGGAAGAAGGTGCCTGTCTAGCTACTCAAATGGTAATGACCTTTTAAAATGATTTATTTAAAATTCTATATTTCAGAGATGAAGGGAATGGAGACTTCTGTAGAAGAAAAATTGCCCTGCAAAATTGTTTGATTTTTTTTAAAGATAAAACTACATCTATTTGTGTATGTGTGGATGTGTACGTGTACATGTGTACGTATGTATGAAACTATTGCCAATTACTAGAGGCTGAGGTTAACAGATGCTTAGAGGGAGGACCACAGATATAACGCCTGAGAGAGAAGGATAAGTTAAGTGTTCTACAGCATGCAGCACAGGTACTGGGGAGTATGTTAGAATATATGTTTTTCACATATTACGAACTATAAAAGAGCAGCTTTGCCTTGAAGGCATCTAACAGAAAGTAATAAGGAATCAAAAGTGTAATTATCTGATTAGATCAGTACTAGTGTATACCTATATTTAAGTATCACAGCTGACCTATGACTGTGCCTGATTATGATTAATACATGTGAATAAAAGAAGGTTTTTTAAATGTTTAGGGAGATGAATGTTAGTTGATTTGATCATTGTGCACTATTGACTTTTCATACTGAACTCATAAATTTGTGTATCTATATTATAAATATATTATTTATACAAAATATATATTTATACAAATATATACTTATATATTTGTACAAATGTATTCCTAGCAATGATGATGACAGTCTCTATTCATTTTACAATATGTACATAAAGAGAGCATTTGACATTTGTGTTTCTGAGTCTCACATCTATTAATGAATTAGCTTTCATTTATATTGGATCTGTTACAAATGATAGGACATCATCCTTTTTGTGGAAGCATAATGCTCCACTCATCACTTTAGCAGCTTTCCTCATCCAGTCATTCATTAACCAGCATCTAGATTGATGCTTTATATAAGCAATGGACATGGGAAGCCAAGCATGGTAGTCCATGCCTGTAACTTAGTGAATCAGTAGTAGTGGTTGGTAAAGTTGGGAGCCAGCTTGCACGGCAGATGTGACGCTGCCTCCAAACAGGAAATGAGCGTGGATGTGTTGGTATCTTCTTAAATGCTGATGTCAATAAATAGGCAGTGACTTTTTGGATCAGACCATAAAAGCGCAAGAAACCAGTGCGAAGATAAACCAACCGAACAATGGAAAAACAAACAAACAAAAAAACCAGCACAACAGAATGAAGAGGTAACACAAGGAACAGATTGGTTTTGTTTTGTTTTGCAAATAATTCAACTGTGAAGTGATAAGCATTTAGTTTAATCAAGTTTAATTTTGTTTTTCATTAGGTAAAGATAACACAGTGTTACAGATAGTAGTCTATGGCCTGAAGTGGACAGTCTAGGAAATCTCTTTAAGCCGAAGAAGAATTTGCCAAGAACAGGGGTTCCTTGCTTGGGGGTCAGGGCCATCACCTTTATGGACCATATCTCAAAGATCTCAGGAGTCAGATAGAAAAGCTCTAGCTGGAGGGAACTGTTTCATCACAGAATAATTTTGTGATTTTTTTTTTTTTTTGTTGTTGTTGTTAACCATAGATGTGAACCATAAAAAATCAGGACTGCTATTGATAGCCATTGTGGGGGAGGTTAGAACCTTAGCCAGCAACTTGTAGAGGAAAAGCGTACTTGTGCAAGGTGTGAAGACAGAGTCCATGGCAACTGCCCCTTGAGGCAGCAGCTGGGCCACATTGACTGTGCAGTCAGGAAGCAAGGAGAGATTCAAGTCGGAGCTTTGGTCTCTTTCCCCTTTAAATCCGCCCCGGTTCTCAGCCTATATAAATGCGTTGCCCACATTCCATGTGGTTACACTTTCTGGAACATTCCCCATGGAAAGTCCCAGAGATGTGTCCTGTGTATCCCCTAGTTGACTCCACCCTCAGGCAAGTTGATATTGAAAATTCGATGATTTCTGTGGCATCATCAGATTAACTGCTAGATGTTCAGCCCATCATAATTACAGTGAGAAAATGATTATTAGCATTTTACATTTTATTCTGTTTTTTTTTAAGCCTTGACTAGGATGATCCCAACACTAAAATTTTCTTGGTTGCTACTTCATAACTACAATTTTACTACTGTTATGAATTGTAATATAAATATCTTTGGCCTTGTCAATCCCTGTGGAAGGGTCATTTGACCTCACAGAGATATCACAACTCACAGGTTGAGAACCACTGTGCTAGAGATACTGACATTAAAAAAAAAGGAACATTGTAATATGAACCCCCAAAGAGTGAAAATTATCCTAGTTGTAGCTGTTAAATTCAGAAGAAAGGCCAGACTGAGGCAGAATGTCTAGCAAACATTGTTGTTTCCCATTGGGCCTCCTTAGCTCAAGTTTGGACATGCCCAGAGAAAAATAATGGCGAGATAAAGATGCCTAGCTCTCTCTAGGTTTATGGAAGGTAGGAGATGCTCTTGTCCTCAAAATGTTGTTAGAGGTTAGAATCTGTTATATAGACCAACCCTTTCAACTTAGGTTTTTTTTTTTTTAAGTTTAATAAAAAGAAGGCATTATGTATTCATTAAGAATTCAACATGTGCTTAGGTCTTGCTTGAGTGAGTGTCATGTGATCCAATATTCTCTTAGGGTGCTGGGCCATGGCAGAGAGCTTCAACAGCTGCCACACGAGCACCAAGTTTAGTTATGGATAGGCAGTGTGCTGTGACATTAAGCTACTGTGTTTCATTGGTTAGGTGGTTTAAATGCATCTCATCTTATAATATTTAAGCATATAATGGCTTTACTGGTGTGTACTAATGTAATAGATACATATGTATACAAATGTATATCTTGCCAATACAGGATCCTTACATTGCACTGGATTCATTCAACTTTGGAAATGTTAAAAATTCTATCTATTTCATCAGATGAAGTACTTTTCAGGACTCATAATGCAAGATAAAAGTGCAGGGTTTGCCTGGGAGCAGAACGTGATTTGTGGAGCTGAACTAGAGTGAAAAGATGTGAGAAAGAGAATTGGACTTTAGCGTTTACAGGATTAAAATGTACAAAGGTGATGATGGGGTGGGATTGAGACAGAGGCTTAATGGATAAGAGGGCTTGCTGCATAGATATGATACCCTGAGTTCAAGTCTTCTGCACTCAAGAGCCCATTGTGGCCATGATAACACCTACAACCCAAGTGCTGGGGGCACTAGGGGTCAAGTGATGCAGATAAAAAGGAGGGTAGGGCTGGCTTTCGGCCAGTAGCTACAGATTCATAAAGAAACCTTGCCTCAAAGGAAAAGGGAGGAGCAGGGTAGAGCGAGGTGTACTGCTCCTTTGGTTGCCACAGGCATGACCGAATACACGCACACATGAGAACACCCCCCCCACACACACCCTTTGTACACACATACACAAATAATTATTGAAGTCTGCTTGCTGTGTTCACATTTGGGAGGTTATTTCCTCTTCCCATGTGAGTATGGTAGTGTCTATTATTTCTGACTTGATGAATGTGAATTCATTTACAAAGCACTCCTGTTTGAATTCATTGAGTAACCCCCTCTCTAGCAATAAGCCCATGTGGTTAGGAAAGCTTGATTCTAGTTCTCAATTCCTGGAGTGATTAATACCTACCACACAGAGTCACGGCAACCAGGATACGTGGCATGAGCCTGCTTTCTGCTGGGATTAATAGGATTGAGGGGTGCCGACACCAAGAAGACATTGCACCTCTTTTCAGTGGATTGAGAAGGGCCTGTCTGGGAATTAAGCCAACACAATAGTCACCAGAGCAGAAGGACAGAGCACGGCCACGTCCTCTGCCCTACTTTACAGCATATGTCTGAAGCTGCTACCACATCTGAAAATTTCAATTACATTAAACAGTAAATCGTTTTCTTTGCTTAAATTCAGTAGAGCTAGTGTCCTGCCATTATAATAGAAAAGATTATGAAATATGGTGCTTCTTGTATAGCCCTCTCTTGTGTGCTATGTTGGAGCATATAAATGGGCATAAATTGAGATTAGAAGTAGAATGAGGAGAGCAAGGGAGAATTTAACCCAGGATTTTTTTTAATCTTAAATTTAAATGCCATCATGTTAAATGTACTTCAGAGCTAATGTTTGATATCTGTTCTGACCTATATCAGAGACTTAGAGGGCAAAAACTTAATTTTCCACTTCACTAGACCTAAGAAGGGAACAAAGAGAGCGCTTTTCCTGAGAGAGACACCAAGGTTGAACTTTGGCTTACCTGTTATCGGATACAGATTAAAATAGAACAAAGATTGCAAGGCTAGAAGGAAATGTTAGGCTCTCCTTAGAACATGCGCATTACAGGTGCAATTTTTAACCCTTCATGGGAGGAAGAGATGTTGTGTTCATTATTAATGTGGATAGCAGGAGCCAACACAAGGGGTTGTTTTCAGGTGTGGTTCAAAAAGACTCCTTATCTCTCTCTCTAGCTTTCTTATTTTTTTTAGCTTTTGGTTCTATGGTGATAAGTAGGTCAATAGAATCAAGGGTCTTCTCATCATGTGCTATTCTGTCCTACTCTATGGTTCTCTCTGTATTATCTTCTTTATGCTTTCTCTTCACACTTGAGCTTGCTTCTCTCTAAACTTTTGTGGAAATTGTTGGCTCAGTTCAGCCTAGATTTCACAGTTTATAAGCAGGTGATCATGAGACTTGATGTCACTGAATCTGTTGGTACTTAGACTGACATTCTAGCATTGTGGTTTTTGTGACTGAAGAAAATACATACTGTGCTTAAATGAGAAAAAAAGAGCAAAATAATTTTTCTCTTGTAGAAAGTTATGAGTCAAATGTAGAAGTCTACATGGTAGAAGTCTAGATGATGTAGAAAAAAAATTTGGCTCTTATAACTAATAATCACAGAACAGCCACAGGCGGTCACAAGCCTCAGCACCTGGAGGTTTGGCTGGAGGCAAGCTCGTTCAGAGTTTTAGAAGGATCTGTTTCCATGTAGGTCTATGCGTAAGGTCCCTGGCTTTTTCTTAGAGGCCATTTTCAGTCTAGAGGTTTTATCTGTGCAATTCTGTGGCACATAAGCTGTCATCCAAGGTAGCTCACCATATTACTGTTGTCATCTTTAAGACAAGCATTAGGTCTTTCACACCAATCTGTCGAATTTTATATGTCACAGTGTCATTATGCATGTGACATCCTACTGACCCTGCTATGTAATGGAATCTAACCAAAGAATAGGAAGACCATCATCCCTGCCACAATCAAGTTATCAAAAGCAAGACAATAAAGGAAAAGATAGTCTAGAGTTTAACAGCAAAGATTACAGATCATTGGCAGTAATCCTAGAATTCTCCTTTTCGCAATCAGTATTAACTAAAGTGTGTCTCATCAAAGAGTCCTCCCACTGGTTATTTGTAAGTCTGTGTTGAACGAGGATCCTATTCAAGCAACAGTATTTAAGTAGCAGAGACTAATTCACACCACCTGAGGAAATACATAAGATTTTGATTTCCCAGGGTAACTTTGGGGTTTAGACAGCAATACAATGAGGATAGAAAAGCATTCTACTCTCTGAATCATTTGAAACAGTGAGTGAAAGACAGCCTGCCAGAAATTGGGTAATGAGCATTATAGAATGTGTGGTTATTTGTTTTACTTCTCTCTCTAACCTATGATACCACGAATGGATTTCTCCATAGCACACTAGCTCAATATTTTTTAATTTAGTTTAGCCTACACATTTTTCAAAAGTTACTAGCACATGCAAACATACATCAAGTCAATTGAGAAAAGCATGCTAGGTTTTTGTCTTCCAAGCTTTAGCAGCTTATTTGGAATGAGCATGTATCCTTGTCACTCATAATGAAAAATTTTCCAGTACTACGACAATTTATCTAGAATTTTGGTTATTGGTTTATCTATTTAGCATTATTAAGAACAGCTCAGAACTTTAGAAAATAAAGTTGAGGGAACCCTCCTCCACTGCTGGTGGGAATGTAAACTGGTACAACCACTTTGGAAGTCTATCTGGCGCTTTCTCAGACAATTAGGAATAGTGCTTCCTCAAGACCCAGCTATATCACTGCTAGGTATTTACCCAAAATTTGCTCAAGTACACAAAAGAGATATTTGCTCAACCATGTTTATAGCAGCTTTATTTGTAATGGTCAGAACCTGGAAACAACCCAGATGTCCATCAATGGAGGAATGGGTACAGAAATTGTGGCATTATTACACAATGGAATACTCCTCAGCAATCAAAAAGGAGGAAATCATGAAATTTGCAGGCAAATGGTGGGATCTAGAAAAGATCATTCTGAGTGAAATATCCCAGAAGGAGAAAGACAAACACGGTATATACTCACTTATATAGACCTATAAGATATGATAAACATAATGAAATCTATACACCTAAAAAAGATAATCAAGAGAGTGGACACAGGGTAAGATGATCAACCCTCATTTAGAAAAACAGATGGGATGTGCACTGAATGTATGACAGGAGTCTACCGCAGAAGGCATCTGATAGACTCTACCTAGCAGTGTTTCAAAGCAGACACTAAGACTCATAACCAAACCCTCCGCAGAGTACAGGGAATCATATGAAAGAAGGGGAGTTAGTATGATGGGGAAAGGATAGGAGCTCCACAAGGACCAAATATATCTGGGCACAGGGTCTTTTCTGAGACTGACATTCAATCAAGGACCATGTATGGATATAACCTAGAACCTCTGCTCAGATGTAGCCTGTGGTAGCTCAGTAACCAATTGGTTTCCCATAGTGAGGGGAACAAGGACTATTTCCAACAGGAACTCAATGACTGGCTCTTTGACCTTCCCACCCCCCAAAGGAGGTGCAGTCCTGTTAGGCCACAGAGGAGGACTTTGCAGCCAGTCCTGAAGATACCTGATAAAACAGGATCAGATGAATGGGGAGGAGGTCCCCTCCGATCAGTGGACTTGGAAAGGGGCACGGTGGAGATGAGGGAGGGAGGGTGGGATTGGGAGGTAATGAGGCAGCGGGATACAGCTGGGATACAAAGTTAATAAAATGTAACGTAAAAAAAAAGAAAATAAAGTTGAATAAAATCTGTGAATTGTAAAAAAAACTATAGTAGTAGCTAAATGTTGGGTGATAAAACTAGTCTTCAAAGGAAACTCTGAAATAAACATGAGAATCTTTTATCATAAACATGGCAAACTCATGGTAAACCTATACCTTAGAAAATAAAACTAATTGCAAATAGCTTCTTGGCTAGAGTTAGGATGCCATGTTAACTCTGCCACCTGCTGGAAAGAGGAAGACCACTTTTCTCTGATGACTGTCACTGGGCTTACCAACCCCACTCCAGGGAAAACCCCATGTCCAAGAGTAGCTGGCTAACAAACTTCATAGTTCTTGTTGTTGTTTGGTGGAATTTTTGTTTCGGCATTTTTTGTTTGTTTCATTGAGGTTTTGTTTATTTATTTTTTGTTTGTATTGAGAGAGAGAGAGGTAGAGATGGGAGAGAAGGGGAGAGAGAGCAAGGGAGAGAGGGTGGAAAGGGAGGTGGAAAGAGAGATGATACAAAAGGAGTTGGGAGAGGAAAAAACATACACGACCCAAAACATATTGACTGAAAAAAATTCAATATATTTAAATGAAAATTCCTAAATCTACAATTTTGGATTTAGATTGGATTGAGGGTGAAGTCCAGAAACTCATTTGCTGAACACTAGATATGCACATGGTCAACTCAGATGCAAAAGCTTTGACAGAATGATGGATATTTAACTTGGGGAAGACGGTTCTAACAGATGCAGAAGGGATAAGGAGAGAGGATATTCATAACATGTGACACTTTTGAAACACCTTCTCACAGGAGATAAGTTAAATTTATTTGATGCGCTTTCAAGGGGACTAAGGAGAAAAATTGGGAGCATGCTGGAAGCTTCAGGTTGAGAAATGGGAGCTCAATATAAAGAAGATGTGAATGATACAAAATGACCAGAGCAGATTCAGCTGACTTGAGAGGCCCATAGCAGTGCGGACTGGCAGTGAACTGTCACATAAGCTCTCATTAAGGATAACGAGAGGAACTGTCCCGCTTTGGCTAGGAGCATCCCTCACTTGTCTTTGAGGATGCTCCAAATTTCTAGCTTCCAGTTAAACCGGTTTCATGTTTTTACTTTTTCTTCTGTTCCATGAGACAATCTTTCTGGAAACCTTATGAAATGAAGTGACACCTTGGTGGCAGAAACGTGCTGAGGATTGTCAACTGTGTTATTAGCTCAATTTGATTTTTATAACTGATTGGCCTGCTTGTTGATCACTTCCCCCTGAGGGGGGAGCAGCCTTACCAGGCCACAGTAGAGGACAATGCAGCCACTTTTGATGAGAACTGATAGACTAAGATTAGAAAGAAGAGGAGAACGTCCCCTATCAGCGGACTTGGGGAGTGACATGCATGCAGAAAGGGGAGGGAGGGTGGGATCGGGAGGGGAGGAGGGAGGGGCTTATGGGGGGGATACAAAATGAATAAAGTGTAATTAATAAAAAATTAAAAAAAAAGAATTAAAAAAAAAGAAGTTATATTCCGATGCCACTCATTCCTTATCTAGAATGAACCTGTGTCTGGTGCTACTTCTAGTGACTCTTTTGGGCTTCCTTTTTTTAATTTTCAGTAGGTTGCTGCTTAAATAAAAACCAGCCTACTCTATGAGAAACATTAGACCAGAGGACATAGTGTGCTCACTGTGAACCTACAGCTTGTCTTAAAATTGTTTAGTTCAGTGTTGGTACTTTTAGTTTTTCCTAATATATTTGAAGATGTAGCCAATGGTAGACAAATAAAATTTTACCACAAACTTAAGACATTAGGGTCTAGTTGAGTATATTTTAATTGCATTGGTTTTTACAGTCTCTAGAAGCTAGTTTAAACTTCCAAGCATAAATTTGAGTTATGCAGAAAAGGCATGGGTTATTGACTTGATGACTCATTATTAATATTCCTTCCTAGGCTTAAACTATGTTAATGACATTTCAAAGACTCTGGAGCCCTGGGTGGCTAATAGATACTGCATTTCATAATGCTGGTCTGCCTTTTAACTGAGCTCTGTAGACATCAACCTATAAAGGACACACAATCTTCCAGAGGTTAGCATATAATTCCTTGCTCTCTCTTTCTTTCTTTTTCTTTTTTTTCTCTCCCTCCTTTTCTGCAGCCCTACATTTAAAAATGCTTTAGCTGTAACAAAGTTCCTGCTCCTATTTGGAGAGAGAACTTAATCCTTGGATGTAGAAGGGCCAGCCATAGGACTCAACTTGAGCATAAAAGTTATTGCTCAGTAGTGTATTTGAAACACAATCTGGTGTCTCTGTCTGGTGGTTTATATCCTCTGTGAAATAATCCTAGTTGTTAACTTTGATCTCATCATCTGGAGACAATTGTTCTTTTCATGGTGTAGGCTATATTACAAATCATTGATTAATTTGGCATCTTAATATAATGTGTTGGAAACATAGTGCAAAGGTCCTTGTACCCACAGATCTCCAGAAAAACTAGGAATGTTAAGCACACAGAACTGCATTTCTGATAGGAAAGATGAAACACCCATTCTTCCACCCAGAAAGCTGAGAATTGGAAGTGACCAGCAGCCTGGTGATTTGTGTTATCTGTTGAGCCAGGCTGTATCAAGCTCCTACAACTAGGACAGAGGTGGCTCATTATCTAAATGACTCTCATAGCCAGAGGCTTCCCCCAGCTCCCACAGCAGGACCAGAGGTGGCTAATAGTCTAAGTGACCTCTCCACTATCTGTATAACTGAGTCCAGGCCAGAAGCTCAGTTCTTTAAGCTAGTACAGGAAGCATATCTCTAGAAACCATCTTCCTGGAAGAAATTCTGATACCCTGAGTTAAGTTTCCATGATATTGGACTTCTGTGTGCACTGGGGATTGAATTACAACAGGAAAATATTTTCCAAATTAAATACATTAAGAAGAAACTGCCTGTTATTAGACTTCCCAAAGGCTGACTCAGGTTGACAAAGTCAGTCTGCACTGGGTTTTCATTCTTATCTTTTAGCATGTATGACACCTTAGGGAGCCCCTCATAATATATTTTTAAAGGCTGAGTTTATCAAATACATTCTGAATTTCTATATTTTTTTGAAGCCATTATATCTTTTTTCCTTTACCAGACAATTCCAGGGCCTTAGACATAGTAGTCGATATATGCTGAGTTATTCCCCAGAGCCAAGGGCAGTCTTACGTAGAATATTCAGTCAATAAATACCATCATGGATTTTATATTTAAGTGGAAGAATATGAAGAAATACGAAAGCCAGAATTATAAAAATATAAGAAAATATGCTGTGTTCCAGATTGTACCACACTACAAAGTAGAAAAAAAAAGCCTCATTTGGTGGTAGTTGGATTTGAAAATGAAGCCTATTCATCTGTTTACTGCGGAAGAAGTATGCAATGAATTGAGTTGTGTTTTACTTAACATTTTAGTCAATAATGAGAATTTTATTTAAAAATAGAAAAGGCTGGCACTAATATGCACACATATTTAAGTGCATAAGATGCACCTGAGTTTATTTTCATCTGAAGTTTCATTTGTATAATATCACTTGGCAGTGCTTTAGTTTGGATGAGACTGAATTGACGTAAATTGAAAGGTAATGATAGAGCACTGTCCAACCAACTGGGAAAATATAATAAGGGAAAATCTTATTATATGTCCTATTCAATCATCTCTAGTTCGAAATGGATAGAGAAATCATGCCAGCCAATTTGGAGGAGTTTAATAAATTGTTATTGCAAATACCAGGCATGATAAACTAATAATAATAGACCAAAAGAGACAAAACTAAAATTTGATATTCTACTTGAGGAAGACACGTAATACATAGCATCTAAATTTCAATGTTTCAGAAAGTAACAATTAGTAAATAGGCAATAAAAAATTAAGAGACACAAATATAAAAATAGAGCTTTATAGATTCCACATTTAAAATAAGTTCTAGGAACAGTTGGCTACCCGGAAACATTCTTATTCATCCAGGAAGATCTTTATGAGTTTGAGGTCAGCCTGGTCTACAGAGTGAGTTCCATAACAGCCAAGGCTACACAGAGAAAATCTGTCTCAGAAACAAAACAAAACAACAACAAAAAACAAAAACAAGGGGGTGGGGCAAGATTGCAGTGCCTGGAGGACTCTAATTCTGAGCAACAGCAGCAGGATCAGCACAGTGACCAGCAATCAGAACTCAAGGCCATAAAACACAGTCATTGTGTTTCCCAGGTGAGAGGATACCCCATGGTGGGGGATTCAATCAGCTTTTAACTCACCCGGCTAAACCGGGGAAGAGATCCCGGTTCCGCCAGACGCTTGGCTGCCAGCCCCCAGCCCCAGCCCCAGCCCAGAGCCACAAGCCAGTGTCTCTGGCCACGGTCCCAGACTGAACCGTGTGCACCACACTATCAGAGAACGGAATTTTCAGTCGAGAGATAACCCCACAGTACAGGAAACGATTGGGACCGACCTTAGATCACTCAGACATCCCTTGGAAAAGACTCGGGTTCCATGGGCACCCAGGAGCCAGCCTGGAGCCAGAGCCCGGGACCCAGGCTCCGGCACAGAGCCCTGCCTGCCTGCGCACCTGATTCGCCGCCTGAGATAGAACTATGGGCACCAGGGCACCAGCGAATGAGTTTCACTGTCCAGTGCAAACACACATGGAGGGAAATGGCTGGTCTGATCTCAGAGCACTCACCCCGACACCCCCACCCCGAAAAGGTCTCAGGAAAATTACCCAGTTTAGGCAGACACCCAGGCTCCCAAAAGCTGGAAAGGCAGACACAGGCAGTTTCTGCGTGCCAGACAGCTGGTGGAGACTGAGCCGCCATCACTCAGCTGTGCTCCAGACACAGGCAGTTTCTGCAGCCAGCCAGCTGGTGGAGACTGAGCAGTGTGCACCAGGGCAAAAAAAGAGACTGAGAGTCCCTGTCTCCAGAGAATCCACAGGGAAGAAAGGAAACTGTACTGACTTAAATCACCCAATCCTTCCCTGGAAAAAGTCTAGTAAAGACCGGCAGGGCCGAGCCGCCATCACTCAGCTATGCTCCAGACACAGGCAAAAACAGATGCTGCGCGCCAGATGTCCAACTGGGTCACAGCAGCTGATCATTAAATTTATAGCAAGAAACCCAGAAACAGGGCAGCTGTCCTCAGGACTTCCCTGGGTAAGAGGAGAACCCTCTCGACTAACAAAGACCACAGTTACCACTCAGGTCTCTATCCCTGAGGTGAGCAGCAGCAACTCCTGAAAAAACGCCAGCCATCCAGGGACTATACACAAAAAGCTGAGAAGACATCCTTCAGGAAAAACCAGCTTTCTGCAAAAGGGATTCTCTCCACCACAGGATCCCCAAGAACCACCAGAAAATAACCCCAAACACCTAAAATAGCACAATGGGTAGAGGCCAGTGTAAAAGCTCAAGCAACAAAAGACAGAGCAATATGGCATCTCCAGAACCCAGTTACCCAGGGGCAAGTAGCCCTGGACACCCCAGCATAACTGAAATCCAAGAAGATGACCTAACAACTATGCTCATGAAGATGATAACAGAGGAAACAAATAAGATAGTAAAGACATAGATGAAGATAAACTCAAACAGAATATTGCCATCCGTAAAGAAATAGAGGAAGCTGCAGCCAAACAGTATAGGCCTTTAGAAAGGAAATGCTTAAAGCACTGAATGAAATAAAAGAAACAGAGTTGAAGGAACTAAAAGAAAAACAGGAAAGTACAATCAGACAGGTGAAGGAAGTAAACAAAACAACTCAAGACCTGAAGATAGAATTGGAAAAATTAAAGAAAACACAAATGGAGGAAATAATGGAGAGGAAGATCTAGGGAAGAAAACAGGAACTACAGAGGTAAGCATAACCAATAGACTACAAGAGATGGAAGAAAGAATCTCAGGTGTAGAAGATACAATGGAAGAAATCGATGTATCTGTCAAAGAAAATGTTAAATCCAAAAACTTCCTGACACAGACCGTCCAAGAAATCCAAGACAATATGAAAAGACAAAACCTAAGAATAATAGGTATAGAGGAAAAAGAAGACTCCCTTCTCCAAGACCCAGAAACTATTTTCAACAAAATCATTGAAGAAAATCCCACAAGTTAAAGGAGAGGCCAATAAGAGTACATGAGGCCTACAGAACACCCAACAAATTTGACCAGAAAAGAAAATCCTCCCACCACATAATAATCAAAACAGTAAGTATACAGAACAAAAAAAAAATACTAAAAGCTGCAAGGGAAAAAAGGTCAAGTACCATATAATGGCAAACCCATTAGAATCACACCTGATTTTTCAACAGAAACTATGAAAGCCAGAAGGGCCTGTACGGATATCATGCAGACCCTAAGAGAACACAGATGTCAGCCGAGGCTACCATACCCCGCAAAACTCTCAGTCCTCATAGACAGAGAAAACAAGATATTCAATGACAAAAACAAATTTCAACAATACCTACAAACAAATCCAGCATTACAGAAGACACTGGAAGGGAAAATACAACCCAAGAAAATTAGCTTCTGTCAAGAAAACACAGGAAATAATTAACCTTACTACAGTAAAACAAAAAGCAACCAAGCACACAACCTTATGACCACAGCCAACATCAATATCAAGGGATCTAACAGCCACTGGTCATTAATTTCTCTCAACATCAATGGACTCAACTCTCCAATAAAAAGACACAGATTAACAGAATGGATACGTAAACAAAACCCAGCAATCTGTTGCATACAAGAAACACACCTAAGACACAAAGATAGACATTACCTGACGGTAAAGGGTTGGAAGACGACTTTCTAAGCAAACGGACCCAAGAAACAACAAGTAGCCATTCTAATATCTGATAAAATAGACTTTCAACCAAAATTAATAAAAAGAGATGGGGAAGGACACTTCATACACATCAAAGGAAAATTCCAACAGGAAGACATCACAATCCTGAATATCTATGCCCCAAATACAAGAGCACCCACATTTGTAAAAGAAACATTGATAAAATTTCAACCACATATAGATCCCCACACATTAATAGTGGAGACTTCAACACCCCACTCTCAACAAAGGACAGGTCAACAAAACAGAAATTAAACAAAGAAACAATGTCTCTGACAGAGGTCATGAATCAAATGGACCTCACAGACATTTACAGAACTTTACACCCAAACACAAAAGAATTTACCTTCTTCTCAGCACCTCATGGAACCTTCTCCAAAATAGACCATATAGTTGGTCACAAAGCAAGCTTCAACAGATACAAGAAGATTGAAATAATGCCTTGTATCTTTTCTGATCACCATGGAATAAAGGTGGACCTCAACAATAACAGAAATAGCAAAAAGCCTACACACACATGGAAACTGAACAACTTGTTACTAAATGACAGCTGGGTCAGGGAAGAAATAAAGAAAGAAATTAAAGCCTTTCTAGAACTCAATGAAAATGAAGACACAACATACCCTAACTTGTGGGACACAATGAAAGCAGTGCTAAGAGGAAAGTTCATAGCACTAAGTGCCTTCAAGAAGAAATTCGAGACAGCTCATTCAAGCAACTTAATGGCCCATTTAAAAACCGTAGAAAAAGAAGAAGCCCACACACCAAAAAGGAGTAGACGGCTGGAAATAATCAAACTCAGGGCTGAAATCAATCAATTAGAAACAAATAAAACAATTCAAAGAATCAATGAAACCAAGAGCTGGTTCTTTGAGAAAATCAACAAGATCGACAAACCCTTAGACAAGCTAACTAAAAGGCAGAGAGACACCACCCAAATCAACAAAATCAGAAATGAAAAGGGGGACATAACTACAGACACTGAGGAAATCCAAACAATCATTAGGACTTACTTCAAAAGTCTATATGCCACAAAATTTGAAAATCTAAATGAAATGGACAATTTTCTTGATCGATTTGACTTACCAAAGCTGACTCAGGACCAGGAAATCAACTAAATAGTCCTATATCCCCCAAAGAAATAGAAGTGGTCATCAAAAGTCTCCCATCCAAAAAAAGCCCAGGACCAGATGGCTTCAGCGCAGAGTTCTACCAGACCTTCAAAGAAGAGCTAACACCAATTCTTTTCAAACTATTCCACAAAATAGAAACAGAAGGAACACTACCAAACTCATTTTATGAAGCCACAGTCACCTTGGTACCTAAACCTCACAAAGACTCAACAAAGAAAGAGAATTTCAGGCCAATCTCCCTTATGAACATTGATGCAAAAATACTTAACAAAATACTAGCAAACCGAATCCAAGAACACATCAAAGATATTATCCACTATGACCAAGTAAGCTTCATCCCAGGTATGCAGGGGTGGTTCAATATATGGAAATCCATCAATGTGATCCACCATATTAACAAACTGAAAGAAAAAAAAAACCACATGATAATCTCCCTAGATGCTGAAAAAGCATTTGACAAAATCCAACATCCATTCATGTTTAGAGTATTGCAGAGATCAGGGATATAAGGCACATATGTAAACATAGTAAAGGCGATCTACAGCAAGCCTATAGCCAACATCAAACTAAACGGAGAGAAACTTAAAGCAATCCCACTAAAATCAGGGACAAGACAAGGCTGCCCACTCTCTCCATATCTCTTCAATATAGTGCTGGAAGTCCTTGCTAGAGCAATAAGACAGTTGAAGGAGATCAAGGGGATACAGATGGGAAAGGAAGAAGTCAAATTATCACTATTTGCAGATGATATGATAGTATACATGAGTGACCCCAAAAACTCTACCAGGGAACTCCTACAGTTGATAAACACCTTCAGCAAAGTGGCCGGATACAAAATTAACTCAAAAAAATCAGTAGCACTCCTGTATACAAAAGACAAAAGGGCTGAGAAAGAAATTAGGGAAACAACACCCTTCACAATAACCACAAATGACATAAAGTACCTTGGTGTAACCCTAACCAAGGAAGTCAAAGACTTGTATGAAAAAAATTTCAAGTCTCTGAAGAAAGAATTAGAGGAAGATATGAGAAGATGGAAAGATCTCCCATGCTCATGGCTTGGCAGGATTAACATAGTAAAAATGGCCATCTTACCAAAAGCAATCTACAGATTTAATGCAATTCCCATCAAATTGCCAACACAATTCTTTACAGACCTGGAAAGAAAAATTCTCAACTTCGTATGGAATAACAAGAAACCGAGAATTGCTAAAACAATCCTCTACAATAAAAGATCTTCTGGAGGTATCTCCATCCCTGATCTCAAGCTGTACTATAGAGCAACAGTTATAAAAACTGCATGGTACTGGAATAGAAACAGAATGGTGGATCATTGGAACTGAACAGAAGACCCAGAAATAAACCCACACACTTATGGACACCTGATTTTTGACAAAGGTGCCAAAACCATACAATGGAAAACAGGATAGCATCTTCAACAAATGGTGCTGGTCTAACTGGATGTCTACATGTAGAAAAATGAAAATAGATCCATACTTATCACCCTGCACGAAACTGAAGTCCAAGTAGATCAAAGACCTCAACATAAAACCAGACACATTAAATCGGCTAGAAAAAAAAAGTGGGAATACCCTAGAACTCATTGGTACAGGAGAGAACTTCCTGAACAGAACACCAACAGCACAGGCTCTGAGAGCAACAATCAATAAATGGACCTCCTGAAACTGAGAAGCTTCTGTAAAGCAAAGGATACTGTCATCAAAACAAAGCGACTGCCTACAGATTGGGAAAGAATCATCACCAACCCTTTATCTGACATAGGACTCATATCCAGTATATATAAAGAACTAAAGAAGCTGAAAAGCAGCAAACCAAGTAATCCACTTAAAAATTGTGGAACAGAGCTAAACAGAGAACTCTTTGTAGAGGAATATCGAATGGCAGAGAAGCACTTACAGAAATGCTCAACCTCATTAGCCATTAGGGAAATGCAAATCAAAACAACCCTGAGATTTCACCTTACACCCATCAGAATGGCCAAGATGAAAAACTCAAGGGACAACACATGCTGGAGAGGTTGTGGAGAAAGGGGAACCCTCCTCCACTGCTGGTGGGAATGTAAACTTGTACAACCACTCTGGAAATCAATCTGGCGCTTTCTCAGACAACTAGGAATAGCGCTTCCTCAAGGTCCAGCCATACCACTCCTAGGCATATATCCAAAAGAGGCTCAAGTACACAAAATGGACATTTGCTCAACCATGTTTGTAGATTTTTTCTTTGTAATAGCCAGAAGCTGGAAACAGCCCAGATGCCCCTCAGTGGAGAAATGGATGCAGAAACTGTGGTACATCTATACAATGGAGTATTACTCAGCAATGAAAAATAAGGAAATCATGAAATTTGCAGGTAAATGGTGGGACCTGGAAAGGATCACCCTGAGTGAGTTGTCCCAGAAGCAAAAAAACACACACAGTACATACTCACTCATATAAACATACAACATAGGATAAACCCACTAAAATCAGTACATCTAAACAAACTAAGCAAAAGAGAGGACCTTAACTAAAACGCTCAATCCCCATCCTGAAAGGCAAAGAGGATGGACATCAGGAGAAGAAGAAAACAGGAAACAACCTAGGAACCTGCTACAGAGGGCCTCTGAAAGTCAGAAGAAGAAAACAGGAAACAACCTAGGATCCTGCCACAGAGGGCATCTGAAAGCCTCTGCCCTGCAGACTATCAAAACAGATGCTGAGCCTGATGGCCAACTGGTGGGCAGAGTGAATGGAATTTTATGTAAGAAGTGGGAAATAGCAAGAGCTGGAGAGGACAGGAACTCCACAAGGAGAGCAACAGAACAAGAAAATTTGAACAGAAGGAACTTCCCAAAGACTCATACTCCAACCAAGGACTATTCATGGAGATAACCTAGAACCCCTGCACAGATGTAGCCCATGGCAGTTTAGTGTCCACGTGGCTTACATAGTGATGGGAAGAGAAAGTGCCTCTGACATAAACTGATTGGCCTGCTCTTTGATCACCTCCCCCTGAGGGGGGAGCAGCCTTACCAGGCCACAGAAGAAGACAATGCAGCCATTCCTGATGTGATCTGTTAGAGTAAGATCAGAAGGAAGGAAAGGAGGACCTCTTCTATCAGTGGAGGTGGGGAGGAGCATGCATGAAGAAAGGGAAGGTAGGGTGGGATCGGTAGGGGAGGAGGTAGGGCCTTATGGGGGATACAAAATGAATAAAGTGTAATTAATAATAATAATAATAATAAAGAAAAAAAACAAAACCAAAACAAAATAACAACATAAAATGAAAACAAATCAAGACAAAGAGATAGATAGATAGATAGATAATAGATAGATAGATAGATAGATAGATAGATAGATAGATAGATAGATAGATAGAGACTTAAAACGGTGAATTTCAAAAATGGGATTAAATGTTAAATGGTGCCACTAAAACTTAGGGCAGGAATAGTGGGTAATATGGAAAGAAAACTGAAGACAACGTATGTTTTGTCCTCTTTAAGGAGGGAGGAAATGAAATTTTGGAATAATCGGGATATATTTATGTGAGACTGTTAAAACTGTACAGAATGTTACCGGAAGAACAGAGACAGATGTTTTGATTTCAGAATGAACAGTGGAGAAAGAAGGATGGGAAAGAAAGTCTGGAGGTTTCTAAAGGCTTGTTGTTAAGGAGGTCAAAGTAGTTAGGACTTGGGAGCTAGGTAGAGCCTTGCACCCTGCCTACATCAGGTGGGGCTATGTACTCCAGAGATTTCCATGCAGGTGTCTGCCTTTAGAGAGCAGCTCTCAGCCTGGGGGCTGTGACCCAATGGGGCTAGGTGCCGCATATCAGATGCCCTGCCTATCAGATGTTTACATTACGATTCATGATAGTAGCAAAATTGCAATTATGAAGTAGCAATAAAAATAACTTTATGGTTGGGGGGTCCACCACAACAGGAGGAACTGTGTTAAAGGGTAGCAGCTATAGGAAGGTGGAGAACCACTGCTCCAGACGTTAGCAATGGAGGACAATTGGCAAGTGATTAAAAGGGTAAGAGGAAGAAAAAAGCCAAACACGTGTGTGTGTGTGTGTGTGTGCCTGCAAGCGTACATGTGTGTAGGTGCAGATGCACATATGTGTGCTTGCAGCACTGACTGCAAACAGCAGTTGTTTGAACACTTACTGCCTGTTCAGGTAGTGCATGTTTGCGAGACAACCCTGGCTGTGTGGGGCATGGAAAAGCACTGGTGTCAGATGCACCAGCAGGCCTGCTAGCTCTCTGCCTGCTTCATCCCAGCTGCCACAGCTCTGTGACATCCGCAGGTAACCCGGGCCCCAGGGTTTCTACACTCTCCTAGGAAAATCAGCCATGGATGCGCGTGAAGCAGATTTGACAGTGGTTTCAAGTCATAGAAGCGTTATGACCTCAGGAGCTCCGGCTGGGCAGGGCCATTTGCTGGCAGGAGAGGGACTTTCTTCTGCTCTGGCATGCTGTGTTGTTGACTAGCCTACATCGTGGAGAAACTCAGTGTTTTTCCTCCTGGCTGTTTCAGCCCTTCTGACCCTTTTGTAATTTAATTTCTGTACTAAATTTCCTACAGCAAAGCAGTACTTGAACTTTTTTGCTTTCCTGACTGGACACTGAACGATGCGTGCTGGAAAAGCAGTACTGAAGATGTAAATCAACCCTTGCTTCATCATTGCATATTGCCTCAAAATATCTTTTAATTTTATAAATTTATAAAAAACCTTGCAAGTAAATAAAAACATTATACACCAAGATTAACTAGACCCAATGTCAAATTTAATTTAATTGAATATCATTTATTTTTACTATGACATATGCAGAATAAATTATCGTTAATTTAGTAGTATGGGCATAAAATGTGTAACAAGCACAAAATAAAATATATCTTAAATCAAATAATCAAATCAAGAGAGATAATAAATTTTGCATTTATTGTTAGACATATTAAAATATGCTATCTTCCTGGGATTTATTTTCTTTCTTTTTTTTTTTTTTGGCTTGTTTATTTGAGACAAGCTCTCTCTCTTAGCACAGACTGTCTCGGCACTCTTTACAGAACCCAGACTATCCTGGAGCTCATGGTGATCCTTCTGTCTCAGCTTCCTAAGTGCTGAGCTTAAATGTGCATTGCACCATGCCTGGATTCTAGAATTTAGATGGTTTAGTATCAGTAACATGGTAACTTAATATTGGAATCATATAACAAATAAGTACATTCTCATTTCTGTTTAAAATTCATTTTGGTACATCTAGAGAAAATATAATTATACTTTTAGACTAGACAGTCCGCCCTTGTGTAACTTAATGGGTTCCAGGTCAAACTTCTTAAATTGTATGACCCATCACCGTGATTCCATTAGCAAATGCTTCCTATTTATATTTGAACTTGTAGAGATTATTTCTTCACCAAGTCACATGAGTATGCAATATTACCCATCAGGCATTCTTAGAAGTTGTCCATAGAATCACACGGAGGGATAAGATATGAAAGCAAAACACCAGGAATAGGAGAGGAGGCCAGCTTTTTCAAGCATTCCCTCCAGTGAAACAGGTGACACCCTGAGAGAAAGTTGGAAAGTTCTTTAACATTTCCTAATAATGATTAAAGATGTACCAAGAAGGGTGGAAACTGCAAATAGAGTTAGAGCTATGCATGCAACTACATGCTAGATTAGGCCTTAGGAGCTGAGTTGAAATGCATACTTAGATAACTTACTGGAATGGGGATTCTGCTGTTCCCTTCCTTGTGTGTGTAGGTCTGTTCCATCAGTATGAGAGCCTCAAAGTGTCATAACTCAAAACCCTAGTGTGGGCTCTGTATGGATGCTGTCTGCCTCCAATCCTTGTTTCCCACCTTAAATGTGCCTTGAAGCTAATCTTTCTGTACCTCCGTAAACTCCTTTGGTAAACATTGTAAGTACAGATTGATAATTCGTGCATGCGCTCTGGCCTGTTGCCGCTACAGATTCCTTCTGAGTAAGACTGGAGAGCATTAGAATGTGGTATTTGAAATGCTAAGATAACAAAACAGTATATATGACCTATGGTCTTAAAATCAATTGTGGGAGGCTATTGCAGACATCATGCTATTAAAACCTGGCTATCTCTCTCTCTCTTTCTCTCTCTCTTTCTCTGTGTAAGCGTGTTTGTGTCTGTCTGTCTGTCTTTATCTGTGTATGTGTTTGTATGTCTGCCTGTCTATACCTGTGTGTGTGTGTTTGTATATGTTTATGTGTAGAGGCCAGAGATTATTAACATTGGGTGCTTCCTCACTGAATCCAGAACTCTGATACAGATAGAATGGCTGATCAGTTTTTCCAGGTATCTTTTGGCCTCTGTCTGTCCAACTCTGGGATTTCAGGCACAAAATGACACAGTCTAGGGGTCTTGATTGGGTTAATTTTCTCTGCCAATTAAAGAAAATGCAGGAAAATTCTCAGCATAACAGATAGTATCGGAGAAACCTCAAAGGCTACAAATGACAGCAGACAGAGTCAGCAGTTGAAGACACAGATTTATTGGAGGGGAAGAAACACAAGCAAACAGTGGTCAGAAAAGAAGCTCCTCTGCAGAGTGTGAGGATTGGGGGTGAGAGTGGAGGTGGGTTGGAGTGGGGATGAGGACATTTTAGAATATCTCCTCTTAGGTTTGGGCTTCAGCATAAATCTGGCCTCTGGGCACCAGCAAGGTTGTTCTCATAGTGCAAAGGCAAAGTAGAACCACCTTTATCAGACACGAAAGACTGATATTGCCTTTGTTATCAGGAGTTCACTCTGGACTTCTCTTGATTCCCCTAACCTTCTGATATCCATCCAAGGAATTCATGTGAGACACAGAGCACCGTGTAGAAGTTGGACAGGGTTTATTACGGAAAAAAAAATGAGCCATTTTCAAGAGGTGAGAGCTTGCCTCAAGTGAAGGGAAAAGTAGGAGGAAAGCACTCTCATGACCAGATTAGAGAGATCTTTGTGCCAGCCTACATTTATAAGAAGGTCTTATGTTATCTGTAATGTCTCTGAAACAGACAGCTTTCCTGAGGGGCTCTTCCATGTCCAGGTGATTGACAGACTCATTTGGGTTGAGTTACAGAACGGGCAATGATCTGTCCTTGTTGTTTATCAGGAAGCTTCATGCTCTACAGCAATTGTAAAACGCTTAAAGTTCCTGAAACCTGGTTTAGATAGTTATCAACTAATGGTCTTCTGGGCAGTTTGAGATGTCTGTCATGTCTCCTCCCAGGGACAGAGATGTGACTAAGGGCCATTCCTGCGACCAGCAATTAGAATCCTTGGTTTTGTAAGCTGGTAAATATGAGGAAAAGATCTAGCCCCAAAGTCTCCCAATGTGTTAAATTCTGAGTAGCTAGTTAAAAGCTGTTATAAACTTCTAGGAAATATCAGTTTCACTGGAACCTTGTGACTCTGTCTTTATCAGATGCACCCCCTCCACTCTGTTGTGGTGCTCGCCTGCAGTGACTCGTGGAGCTTGGATCTGGAAACCTGACTAGGCAGTTGGGTACTGAAGAAATGGCAGCCACACGCAGATACACAAGAAAAGCTGGGGCTAGGTGTGTGCTCTGGCCAGCACGACACACTTACATAGCTGCAACCTTGAAACTTGTCATGTTTACTAGGTGTTGAATGAAGGGTAGGATTGGCTGGTCTTGGTAGGAGGTGTCTATAGGTTAGCAGTCTCAGGCTATAAACATCTGGAAGTTGGCTCTCTCCCATGGTTTGGGACTCAAATTGGGTTAGTCATTATTAGGTCCTTCCCTCAATCTCTGCTCCTTCTTTATTCCTGCACACCTTGTAGGAAGGGTAAATTATGGGTCCAACATTTTGTGGGTTGTTGTCCCCCTCCTTCCTCTGGAAGTCTTGCCTGGCTATAGGAGGTGGGCACTTCAGTCTTCATATTCCCCAGCTAGAGTCACCTCCATATCCTTTCAGGAGCCTAACCTGTCTCAGGTCTCCAGCTTGTCCCAGAGATGCCCACTAGAGATTTCCCTTCTCTCTCCCAGTTCTCTCACCTCCCACTCCTCTACCCCTCTTCCCATCCCCCTCATCCTGCACCTCATCCCCAACCACCTGACACTATTAACAATACTCTGCTATGCTTGCAGACAGGAGACTAGTATAACTGTCCTCTGAGAGGCTACACCCTTTCAGTTGAAACAGATGCAGAGACCCACAGCCAAACAATAGGCGACGTTCAGGAGTTTTGTGGAAGAGTTGCGGGAAGGATAGAGGGACCCAGAGAGAACAAGACCTCTACAACAGAGTAAGCTACCCTGGGCCCATGGGGGCTCACAGAGACTGAATCATCAACCAAAGAGTATGATGCGTGGACTGGACCTAGGTCCCTGACACATATATAGGGAAGCTGATGGGCAGCTTGGTCTTCATGAGGGTTCCCTAGCAATTAGAGCTGCAGCTGTCTCTAACATGGATTCTGTCGTCTGCTTTTTGGTACTTTCCCCTAGCTGGGCTGCCTTGTAGTGGAAGAGGATGTGCTTAGTTTTGATACAACTTGATTTGCTGGGGCAAGTTGGTTGGGAGAGCTCCTGTTTTCTGAGGAGAAGAGGAGGGAATAAATGGGGGAAGAGTGTAGGAGGGCAAGACCAAGAGGAGAGGAGGAGGGGGCTGGGATAAGGATGTAAAGTGAAATAAAAAGATGGATTAAAGAAAAAGAAAATCCAAACAAACAAACACACATCTGTAAGGAGGAAACTGTAGTTGTCAGTTTTTATATACACTGATGGATGTACTTGAACTACAGCAAAAAGACTTTGCCAATTTCCCATGGGTCTGAGGGATTGGTACTCTTTACCTTTCTGCCCACACCAATAATGTACATTCATTCAGGAATTCACTCGGGGCTTCCTCTATTCCCTACACACTGCTAGCTGATGGTTTGTTTCAAAAACATGATTTGCCACAGAGGACTGAAACAAGGACAAGGACAAGGACAAGGGACAAGGACAAAGGACAAGCACAGAAGTACAGCGGCTATATCTCACCATTATTTGAGCTCTGTAATCTCAATTCATGAGTTATCCACCCCACAAAAAGCTTTTCAGCTCCATGAGACTTCACTAGATAGGGATGGTCTGTCCAAATTTCTAAATGGGAGTGGAGATGGAACGGGAGGCAGGTCTCAGTGGAGAAATTGTGTTTAGCGTATATGAAATCTGGAATGCAAATTTTAGCACAAATAAATATAAATTAACACATAAAAATAATAGGAGGCTCAGAGGACACCTTTGCTATGTAGTGGGGAAATTCACAAGTACACACGCCTGCCAGTCAGATCCAGAGTGGATTATTTCGAACCTGGGACAAATAAAATCATTGTAAGCATCTTGCAAGTCATGTTTCTAAGCAAAGCACAGGAAGCCAATTGTGGTGGTTTGACTAGATATGACCCCTACAGACTCACGTGTTGGAATGCTTGGCCCATAGGAAGTGGCACTATTAGGAGGTGTGGCCTTGTTGGAATAGGTGTGGCCTTGTTGGAGGAAGTGTGCCACTGTGGGTTGTGAGTGTTGAGGTACACCCATCGTGGAACACAGTCCCCTTCTGCCTGCAGATCCAGAGGTAGAACTCTCAGCTCCTTCTCCAGCTCCATGTCTGCCTGGACACTGCCACGCTTGTCAGTGTGATGGTAATGGACTAAACCTCTGAAACTGTGAGTCAGCTCCAAATAGATGTTTTCCTTTATAAGAGTTGCCTTGATCATGGTGTCTCTTCACAGGGATCAAACCCTAAGACACCAATCATATTCAATGGACTGCAGTGGGGTCTTTTTCTGGGAATCCTGCCCTGTGGCTCCTTTTCTCATTCTCAGCACATCCTTCCCCTGGCAGTGGAAAGGTGAGAGTGAACTTCATTCCACCTACGGGCTTTCTAAATTCCCAGTTTCCGTATTGGAAGCATTATGTATTCCCTGACTGCACAGCATTAACATTCCTATCGCTTCTCTCAATTATATTCTCCCCTCTTCCCATCCTTCGGCTCTGGTGGTGATTTCTGTGGGTTTTCTAAGTTCTGAGTCTCTGAGTCTAATGTGGATATCTTCAGTCCCCAGCCTCCCACTGGGCTCTGTCCACGCTGGGTGAGAGTATACTAGGGGATCATTGTAAATCACCCCTGGCAGAAGGAGTCTCTTTGTGCTGAGAACTGAACTGGAAAGCAATTCCTCATTGCGGAGCAAGATAGCATGTCCTTTTTACCATTAAATGTTCCCTTGCCAGCAGCAGCTAGATGTTATCCTGTAAACATTTCCCATCCAATATCTCCTGGACAGCAAGCATTCTGCGTGTCTCCCATTAAACACCCAATATAGAAGTGATGACATTTCTCAAAGGCAATTCTTTCATGAAGATCAAAGATGCTATTTTTGTCTTGCTTGTTCTTTAAGACAAAATAAATATTATGCTATCACCCCAAATCTGTTACTTGCTTTTGTTCTCTATTTTTAGCAGTTATGAGTGCATTGGAAATGCTTGGCCTGTAAGTCACTGAGGAAGTTAATTTCCTTGTCGAGCAAAGATGATCACAAAAGAACCAAGCTTAAGTTTCACACACCAATTTTGATTACCTCTCTACTAGCAGTTAGAATGTTATTTTCTAAGCTGCAGAGCAATTAATGACTAGAACTTCAGGAAGTATTTAATTGAGTATTGATTTAAGGCCAAGTTGTTGTTTGGCTGAGGAATTGCATTATAATTAATGGGCCTTAACTGGACTTTAATTTTTCTACACTAGGCTTGACTTTCAAGAACTGTGATTGTAATCCACAAAATATTCATAGAGGGAGCTATATGGGTTTCCTGTTTACCATTTAAAGCTTTGAGTGAATTTGTGGGGGCAGGGTGTGGTTCATATGTATTCAGAGGCTAGAGGTCAACCATGGGTTTTGCTTCTCAGGTGCTCACTTTCTTGTTTCACTGACCTGGGACTTGCCCAGGTCAGGCTAGGATGGCTGGCTAGAGGTCTGCCTCACTCCACCTCCACAATGCTGAGATTATGAATGTACACCATCACGGCAGGCTTTTTCATGCTGGTGCTAACGCTCCAATGCAGGTCCTCATGCTTTGCTGGCAAACACCAGCCACTCAGCTATCTTTCCAGCCTTTGACTGAATGTTAGCATAACCAACAGGCTTCTAAACAACAGACTTAATGGGTATGTGGGAGAAAACTTTAAAGTCTGCTGCACTGTGAATGCACAATGAATGTTATCTCCATTGATGGGTTTTCAAGTGATTAATAAATTGGTTCATACAATTTTAATATAGGCTAGTGACAGCAGCAAAATGGTTACTGAAGAGAATGCTTCCTTCTTCCCTGGAGTCCAGTGCACAAAGCAGGATTCTCATTTGTGCTAGATGGCACAGCATTATGGATTGAAGGGCAGTGGCCCGGGAAAAGTCCTCTCATCTACAGTGACATCCAGTGACTGATTAGTCTCCACAGGATGGCAGCAATATCTGAGTTCATAATTTTTAACATATCCATCTGGCCACTTTCTGATTTGGTGTGCTACCTAAACTCAAAGCCTTGCTATATTTAAGATGATGACTGAGTTTATTTTTATCAGGCTTTAATATTCAATTAAGTATGTCTCACATGTATAGCATCTTGGAATCTGTAGGGAGACGAAGATAAAGAAAGCATAGTCGGAAGTGGCAGCCTCCGTGTGAGTGACAGTCACTTTTGAACAGAAACACTGTAGACGTGGCTTAGGTGCATGAAACCCGTTTTATAATAAAGAGTGACTTACTAATTAAATATGCCTACAACACTTCAAAAACGACCAACCACCTCATTTTTATTGTCCTACTGTTCAATCTTTACCCTTTCCTGCAGCTGCGATTTGCAGCTAAATCCCTTTAACTTTAAATCTTCTCCATGTTACCCAATGGTGGCTGTTGCAGATTCCACGGAGTAAAAGTTCTGAGCTGTTCTTCCTCGTCTTGCTATTTTAACACAGCGGACATGCTATTTGTTTCTGCTGTGGTTTGGTTTGGGAATTTCTTCTAATCCCAGCAGCAATTTTGGATTTGGCAGGTGGTTCTTTCCTCCCAAAAGTGTGGAACAGCCACGCTGTGTCAGCTCCCGGGAGACCGGTCTCATGGGGGTGGAGGAAAGCAATGTAGCCCTTGCAGCTAGGGCTACACTGGAAGAATTCTAAAACACTTCAGTGCGTTCAAGAGTCCAGTACTTTCTTAATGACTGCAAAGCCTGCGGCATAACTGCTTGAATCCCTTAAGAAGTAGATGTCCAGGCTTAGCCATTCCATGTTTAGATATGAATCAACCAGTGACCTTTAATATACGGTGTGTCTTCAAAACAAGTGATGTAAAAAAAATGAGAAAAAAGTGAATATATATTTATTTCTATTTCAGGTCTACAAGGCCGCCTGCTTCATAAAGCAGCACAAACATTGACCATGCTTCTATCGATAGTCATTGTGATCACTGCCTGGTAAATATCTGCTGTGGGGAAGTGTGAATGGATGGATGAAGAGGCATCACTTACTTTCTGTGGACATTTTATTTGTTTTATACTGACCAAGTCTAAATGGCATTTAATACTGGCAGAATTAGTTCACTGGAAGATTTCCCTTTTTTACATTTTTTTTTCCTTAGGCATTATTGTAAATCTGTGAAAAAAAAATTCCAAATGGTTTTTTAATATGGTTGTTTATGTGACTCAATTTGATTGTCCTTGAATGTTAGAGAAAAAAAATACTATTTAAAACGGAGTGTGTGGCATACGTGGGTGGTGAAGGCAGAAGCATCAGAAGTTTAGGATTGTCCTCAGCTGCAGAGTAAATTTGAGTCCAGTCTTGGAAATGTGTCACCCTGTCCTGAAAGACCAACAAACAAAAGTCACTTTATTAAATACTCAATTATCAGCATGTCATTTCTGTAAAACTGAGTTTCTTTTTTCGTAGTAAAAGGTTTGCACTGTGAACACAAAGAACCACTGAAAGTTGAAATAATAATTATCTAGTTAATATATTAATTAGCATAAATACTAATTAACCTCTCTTTAGCAGGTGAGGACCTGGACTCTGCTCTTCTTTCTACACTCTGAAGGCGCGTCTAAGGAATACCGAGGGTGTTGGCTGTCACAGGCTCATGGGGAAATGAGTTCCTCTGGGAAAGGAGGGTGTGTGTGTCTGGCTGTGCTGTGTGTTTCCATGGTTATTCCTGGGGTGTAACGAGGACAGAAGAGAACAGAGACAAGGTGTCTTGTCCAGTGGATGGGTTAATGCATGAAAGACACGATGAGAAAGTAGCCGGCCCTGTGCTGGTGACCAGACGCCTGAGTGACTTTCTTTTACCCACTCTTCTTTCGGCTCTCATTGCAGACTGGAGAGACAGCATCAAGGCTATTACTCAGGAGCAGCAGCAGCAGTTATGCCAAAGATGAACACTCCTGTGGAAGCCAGAAATGTCAACACAGAAGCCTCCCCTCTCTTCTGGCTCAGAGGCCATAGGACTGAGGCACACATCTTTCAAAGCTTGGCTTACCATTGGTACCTCCCCTAAGTGCAATGAGTAAGTATCCTATGCCCACGATCCCATAATTGTAAATCTGTGGAAAGAGGAAAATAATTTTCCTTATGAGCTTAAATGAGGTAAGAAAATGGGATGAGGCAATTAATTAAACATACATGTACAAAACTCTTTGAACAGTTTTGATAATTTTTTTTCTGAATATAAGTAATTCTTGTTACTTTTTAGTTATCCCTTCTGCTCAACCTTGGACGCTTATCTAGATTTCTGGCTTTCTACTTTGCTTTTCCACACATTAGGCTCACCTGTGGCTCTCATCATTAGATTAGAATCTGCTGTCATGCTGTCTTCAAAGCTTTCTTGTTCACACTGCAGCTGTCTGGTAGCACAGTCCCAATGTCACTCTTCCTTCCCCTCTGCGGTCTCTGTCACGATTTCTGAAATGTCTAGTGGAGAGAAAGGAAATTCCTATTTCTGCTAGAGTTTAAGGTAAGTTTATCTAGCATTCTCAGCTTCTTGGTACTTTAATGATGTTTGTTAGTCTTCCTCTCTTTTCATTCTCATGGATATTTCTATTAGACTCAAAAGGAATTAACTCAAACAAACAAAGAAACGAACAAATAAGTAAATAAATAAATAATAAGTAAATAAATAACTAAAAGCAGGTACTCAGAATTTTGTACTAAAAACTTCTTTCATCCAGTGAACCACATTGTTGCATTTCAGGAGTGCCTGTTGATAGAGGGAAGCATGCTCTGGGAATGGAAGAATGTCTTCCCTGAAGCCTTCAGTTAAAATGAATGACATTGTAAACATCAACCATACTTCAGAAGATCTCTTGAATAAATTCTCTCGAGCCTTCCTCTCTCTTCTGGGCAGAGTAGAGATATGGACAGGCTAAATTTAAAGGCAATCTGGTAGAACAGCTATGTCAGCGGAGAAACTTCCTAGCCTGGAATTCTAAAATCTAAGAAGACTGTGGCCCCTCACGACTGTGCTGTCGTAACAGCAGTGAGGATAATAACAGAGAGGAAAGCAACTTGAAAAGGTAAGAGCATGACCTACACAGTGATTTTGATTCATTGTGCCTTGTGGTTTAGTAACATATTCTTGCATGGAGAACTTATATAGGTCATTCATCAAATGTGTATTTAGTTTCTCCAATCAAGGCTCAAACCTTTAATTATTCACAAGACATTTTTAAGAGGCAGAGTGTAAGCCTGGTTACTGACCAAGTGGGAGGAAATATGGTTTGTTGTTTTTTTTTTTAAATAATAAACATCCAATGGATTTGTAGAAATATGTTAAGTGGACAATTCATTATTGTAGAATTTAGGGGAAAATTGCCACCATTCAGTAGAATTGATTTGAATTTTATAGTGGGGAACAGAGTACATAAAAGAGAGAAATTCCTAGGGAAGTAAAAATGATAACAACAACCAAAAAAAAAAAAAAAAAGGCAAGCCCTAAAACTCACAATATTTCTAGTTCTTAAAAGGGATATGAGAGAATGAAACACAGAGATGACTTGGAAGCAGATGCAAAGCACGGTTCGTACCGTTCCCAAGACGTAAATCATCACAATGCCCTACAATGTAAATGCTCAGGGTACTTCTCTTGAATTACCACCACCATAATAACATGTGTTGAAAGAAAGGGATTCATATATATGCTAATTAAAAACAGCAACTCACTGTAGCTGTTGCATTAAACCATAAAGCATTCAGCGCCTGTCTGTTCTGAATCCCTTTGCAGGTGCAATTTGGCTGCAAAAGAGGTGTGTGTGGAGCAGATTGCTGAATGCTCCCTTACAGGTCCTTGCTGTTTAACTAGGTGCTCCAAAGTGATGAAAGAGAAGGGCAGCTTGCATGGGAAAGACGTTTAAATCATGTTGATGAGCTTGAAGAAGGGCATTGACAACAACCCCCAAAACAGCATCTTTGCTTTGAAAATTACTCTAATGAGTATAAGGTCCATAAACACAATTTTGTTGTCATTAATCAAAGTGATGGAACTAAATAGTTGGAATGATTGGTTCTAAATTTGGTGCACCTATATTTTTTCCTAGTATGCAGGTAAAATCCATAATGGAAAGTAACAATGAGACATATAACTTATTCTTTAAGTGGCTTCAATAGTAGCCCTGAAAACTGGCATTGTG
>NW_026596256.1:712415-760509 GCF_907164565.1 Psammomys obesus | reverse complement strand
TTTTTTTTTTTTTTTTTTTTTTTTTTTTTTTTTTTTTTTTTTTTTGTATCTAAGCATGAAGCCAAATACACAACAGTTTAGATAAGGTGCTTAGACAAAACCATGTCCAATATATTTTTATTTGTTATATCTCTTATTGGTATAGTGTTCTTTTGAAATGTGTACACCTTACCCTTGTTCATTAAAATACTTATTTCTCTCCCTGACTCTCTGGTTTCAATCCAGATATTGCGTTGTGATACTTATTCTAAGCATCACCTGTCTCAACTTTGTGTAAACATGCCAAAATAAAGCAACTAGCCACAATGTTGAGCAATAGAAAGGAAGCAGGAAGAGAGGGAGGAGCCAGAGGACAGGAAGGTGAGAGGCAGAGGAGGAGGAGAGAGGGGCAGATGAGAGCTGGGAGAGTAGAGCTAGCAGAGATCTTGGAATGATGTGGAGAGATGGACTGGACCTAATATATCACTAAAAGCAAGTATAATGTGAGAAATCTAAATGTTAGGAAACTATGAAGGCTTGGAGGTTTAGGATGGACTAACTATTGACCAGCACTGTGTTCTAGGTTAATTAAACAAATTCCAGTCTCTGTATGGTGTTTTGGGTATACAGCTGTTTAGGATTAACAGCAGCTTTACCAGAAGATATATCAATTGTAAATATTAATTGACACATACAACAATCTTTCTTTTGGAATGCCCTAACTTGTTTCATTCTTTCTTCAGTGATGGTTATTCCTTACAAATATTAATGTTAAGCTCTTTTAGTGGCCATGGATGGAACCCTTTTTTAAGTAGTATGTCTAAATTGCTTTTGGTTCTGTAACTTTGCAGATAATAGCATTTGTATTCTGATATTTTAAGTTTCAGTGCTGATCCCATGATCTTTCTTGCCACTAAATTGGGAAAAATGGGAAATGGGTCAAGACACTATGCTCAGAAAAGCTATTTGACAAAGCCTTTGCTTCTTTATCTACCAGCAAGTCTCTTACATCCCAGATATTTATGCCAAAGACACTATGGACTAAGTGCTTTAACTCAAATTTTTCTATCTGTCAGAATCTTTCCCTAATAAAATCACTAAAATGAGCATAAGATTACCTGATGATGTAGAAGATCTTTTATCACACTAATGGCCTGGTTGGTGAAAGCATCTTGTATCCTAATTATGTTATAAGACTTTGGGAGGCTGGGAGACAGGCACAGTTTCATCTCTTTGCCCCAAATAACCCAAAGACACAGGTGGATGAGAAATATATTTGGAGTCTAGACATACCGATATTCTGAGGAGAAAAATGTGGCATTGTAAGGAAGGACTGGCAGTGCAAATGAAAAAAATATACTCATTGTATTTAATCAGACTATTTTAATTAGCACTCAAATTTCATAATAGACATGCCTCCCTTCTCAGATTAGATGGAGCTGGAGTGGGGACTATTTGAGTTAAAGACAGAATTATCTTCTTTGGGCTCTCACCCTTTCGTTAGCTTTAATTTTATCCTGCCTAGTCTTTTGAAATCTAACCAACTTGTGTCAATCTTATGCCTTCCAAGTATCCCCAGAAGTCTTACTTTGGTATGAATATAACACTCTATTCAGAGTAAAGATTTAATGATGTTGTGGTAGATTTGTAATGTATCAATTTAACTGGAATAAACTATGGTCCTAAAAATTGCACATATGTTTCTGCTTGGGTGAGGCCAAGAGAGATTCTTGCTGGTTATTCAGATATTGGGGGAGAAGCAGCAGCTCTCTGACAGTAACAAGTGCTGCTGAAGCCTTGCCTCACACAGTGCCCAGTACCTGTTTCTTTAGTACAGTCTTGGTATTACTTTGATAAAAATAAGTGGCTCTAGAACAGAATCTAAATAATGGCTAACTGGCTATTATAATTAAGCTGCTATGAACACTGTTGAGCAAATGTCCTGGTTGTATGGTGGAGCATCATTTGGGTATATGCCCAGGAATGGTATAGCTGTGTCTTGAGGTAGAGCTATTCCCATTTTCTGAGAAAGAGCCAGATTGATTTCCAAAGTGGTTCTCCTTTGTTTGCCTCCTTACTTACATTTTTTTATTTTAGCCATTTTGATGGCTGCATATTTCTCAACCAAAGAATGAATAAAGGAACTGTGGTACATTCACACAAGGGAATACTACTCAGCTATTAAAAACAAGGGAAATCATAAAATTTTCAAGCAAATGAAGGGAACTAGAAATCATCCTGAGTGAGGTAACCAGATCCAGAAGACAGACATGGTATATACTCACTTATAAGTGGATTTTAGCCATATAGTATAGGATAACCATACTGCAATCCACAGACCCAAAAGGGAAAATCACTCATATTTCAGGCAGAAGAAGAAATAAAATAGATAGCAGAAGTGACTAAAGAGGGGAAAAAGATAAGAGAGGGCTTGCAGAGAAAAATAAGGTGGAGATCAGATGTAAGGAGATGGGGAGCAGACAGAGGGACTGCAGAGAAAAGAGAAACCATGGGTGGGGCATTTCTGTGACAAGCTGGAGACCTAAGACAGGGTAGGCTTTGGGAAGGATATGTGGGTGACTCTAGCTGAGATTCCTACTGGCAGGAGCCAGGAAGACTGAAGAGGACACCCTCAAATTAGACAAGACTACTGTAGAGGGAGGGGAACGCCAACCAACCCACAAAAAAACTTTGACACAAAATTTACCCTGCCTACAAGATTGTTCAGGGATAAAAATAGAACAGAGATTGGGGGAATGTCCAACCAATGCCTGGCCCAACCTGAAACTCTCCCTAGGGCGAGAGCCAACTGTGACACTATTAATGATAACTCAGCTATGCTCACAGACAGGAGCTTAGCATAGCTGTCCTATGAGAGGCTCCACCCAGCAGCAGACCAAAACAGATGCTGAGACTCACAGCCAAACATTGGGTGAAACTGTAATGAGTCTTGTGGAAAAGTGGGGAGAAAAACAGAGGGACCTAGAGGTAACAAGAACTTCACAAGAAGACCAACAGAGCCAACAAACCGGGGCCCAGACTAAAGCACCCCGCCAAGTCCTACATGGACTGGAAGTAGGCCCCCTATGCGGATGTAGCTGATGAGCAGCTTGGGCTTAATGTGGATTCCCTAGTAAGGAGAGTCAGGGCTGTCTCCAATATGGACTCTAGTGCCTGATTTTTGATCACTTCCGCACAGCAGGACTGCCTTGCCAGACCACAGAGGAGGAGGATGCCCTCAGTCCTTGATAAGCTGGGGTGCAATGGTATGGAGGTATGGGGGCCCCCTTTTCTGAGAAAAAAGGGGTGGGGAAGAGGGAAGAATGGTGGAACCGAAAGGAGAGGAGGGAGGGGGTTATGATCAGGATACAAAGTGAATAATTAAAAAAAATAATAAAAATTTTAAAAAATGGATGTTCTTGCTTTTTATTCTAAAATCATGTCATCGATTTGATTAAATGTAAATATCATTAATACTGTTTTCAGTAGCAGATAATCAGACAAAGGGGAGGCATTACTATAAATGGCCATCTTTAGACACTCTTAATTGTGTGCGCATGGAGGCACAGCTATGGGTGACCAGGTGTTTGCTGTCCTCCAAACTTGTACTGAGGCTGGGGTGCTGTTCAGTGGCTGAATGCTTGCCTACAAGGCTCAATGCTGTGTGTTCTATCCCCAGCACTATAACAACCAAAAGCCACATACAAACAATACCAAACTAAACCACACAAACTCATTATTTGAATATACAGTTCCATTGATCCACCATTCTGTTTCTATGCCATTACCATGCAGTTTTTATAACTGTTGTTCTATAGTACAAATCAAGATCAGGGATGGAGATACCTCCAGAAGATCTTTTATTGTAGAGGATTGTTTTAGGAATTCTCGGTTGCTTGTTATTCCATGCGAAGCTGAAAATTTTTCTTTCCAGGTCTGTAAAGAATTGTGTTGGCAATTTGATGGGAATTGCATTAAATCTGTAGATTGCTTTTGGTAAGATGGCCATTTTTACTATGTTAATCCTGCCAAGCCATGAGCATGGGAGATCTTTCCATCTTCTCATATCTTCTTCTAATTCTTTCTTCAGAGACTTGAAATTTTTTCCATACAAGTCTTTGACTTGCTTGGTTAAGGTTACACCAAGGTACTTTATGTCATTTGTGGCTATTGTGAAGGGTGTTGTTTCCCTAATTTCTTTCTCAGCCCTTTTGTCTTTTGTATACAGTAGGGCTACTGATTTTTTTGAGTTAATTATGTATCAGGCCACTTTGCTGAAGGTGTTTATCAGCTGTAGAAGTTCCCTGGTAGAGTTTTTGGGGTCACTCATGTATACTATCATATCAACTGCAAATAGTGATAATTTGACTTCTTCCTTTCCAATTTGTATCCCCTTGATCTCCTTCAACTGTCTTATTGCTCTAACAAGGACTTCCCGAACTATGTTGAAGAGATATGGAGAGACTGGGCAGCCTTGTCTTACCCCTGATTTCAGTCAGATTGCTTTAAGTTTCTCTCCGTTCAGTAGACAGTTATAAAAACTGCATGGTACTGGCATAGAAACAGAATGGTGGATCAATGGAACCGAACAGAAGACCCAGAAATAGACCCACACACTTATGGACACCTGATCTTTGACAAAGATGGCAAAACCATACAATGGGAAAAAAATAGAATCTTCAACAAATGGTGCTTGTCTAACTGGATGTCTACATGTAGGAAAATGCAAATAGATCCATACTTTTCACCCTGCACAAAAGTAAAGTGCAAGTGGATCAAAGACCTCAAAATATAACCAGACACATTAAATTGGTTAGAAGAAAAAGTGGGGAATACCCTAGAACTCATTGGTACAGGAGACAATTTCCTGAACAGAACACCAACAGCACAGGCTCTAAGAGCAACATTCAATAAATGGGACCTCATGAAACTGAAAAGCTTCTGTAAAGCAAAGGACACCGTCATCAAAACAAAACGAACATGGTTGAGCAAATGTCCTTTTTGTGTACTTGAGCCTCTTTGGATATATGCCTAGCAGTGGTATGGCTGGATCTTGAGGAAGTGCTATTCCTAGTTGTCTAAGAAAGTGCCAGATTGATTTCTATAGTGGTTGTACAAGTTTACATTCCCACCAGCAGTGGAGAAGGGTTCCCCTTTCTCCACAACCTCTCCAGCATGTGTTGTCACTTGAGTTTTTTATCTTGGCCCTTCTGATGGGTGTAAGGTGAAATCTCAGGGTTGTTTTGATTTGCATTTCCCTAATGGCTAACGAGGCTGAGCATTTCTTTAAGTGCTTCTCTGCCATTCGATATTCCTCTACAGAGAATTCTCTGTTTAGCTCTGTTCTCCATTTTTTAAGTGGATTACTTGGTTTGCTGCTTTTCAGCTTCTTTAGTTCTTTATATATACTGGATATGAGTCCTCTGTCAGATAAAGGGTTTGCTCAACCATGTTTGTAGCAGCTTTATTTGTAATAGCCAGAAGCTGGAAACAGCCCAGATGCCCCTCAACTGAAGAATGGATGCAGAAACTGTGGTACATCTATACAATGGAGTATTGCTCAGCAATTCAAAATAAGGAATCATGAAATTTGCAGGTAAATGGTGGGACCTGGAAAGGATCATCCTGAGTGAGTTGTCCCAGAAGCAAAAAGACACACATGGTATATACTCACTCATATAAACATATAACATAGGATAAACCCACTGAAATCAGTACATCTAAACAAACTAAGCAAAAGAGAGGACCCTACACTAAAATGCTCAATCCCCATCCCGAAAGGCAAAGAGGATGGACATCTGAAGAAGAAGAAAACAGGAAACAACCTAGGAACCTGCTACAGAGGGCCTCTGAAAGCCAGAAGAAGCAAATAGGAAACAACCTAGGAACCTGCCAGAGAGGGCATCTGAAAGCCTCTGCCCTGCAGACTATCAAAGCAGATGCTGAGCCTGATGGCCAACTGTCAGGCAGAGTAAATAGAATTTTATGTAAAATGTGAGTAATAGCAAGAGCTGGAGAGGACAGGAACTCCACAAGGAGAGCAACAGAACAAGAAAATTTGAACACAGGGAACTTCGCAGAGACTCATACTCCAACCAAGGACTATTCATGGAGATAACCTAGAACCCCTGCACAGATGTAGCCCATGGCAGTTCAGTTTCCAAGTGGGTTACATAGTAATGGGAAGAGGGATTGCCTCTGACATAATCTGGCCTGCTCTTTGATCACCTCCCCCTGATGGGGGAGCAGCCTTACCAGGCCACAGAAGATGACAGTGCAGCCACTTCGGATGAGAACTGATAGTCTAAGATCAGAAAGAAGGAGAGGAAGACCTCCCCTATCAGTGGACTTGGGGAGGGGCATGCATGCAGAAAGGGGAGTAAGGGTGGGATCGGGAGGGGAGGAGGGAGGGGCTTATGGGGGTACAAAATGAATAAAGTGTAATTAATAATAATAAAAAAATAAAAATAAACAAATGCATACAGATTGAGAAAGAATCTTCACCAACCCTTTATCTGACAGAGGGCTAATATCCAGTATATGTAAAGAACTAAAGAAGCTGAAAAGCAGCAAACCAAGTAATCCAATTAAAAAAATAGGGAACAGAGAACTCTCTCTAGAGGAATATCGAATGGCAGAGAAACACTTAAAGAAATGCTCAACCTCATTAGCCATTAAGGAAATTTAAATCAAAATGACCCTGAGATTTCACCTTACACCCATCAAAATGGCCAACGTGAAAAACTCAAGTGACAACACATGCTGGAGAGGTTGTGGAGAAAGGGGAACCCTCCTCCACTGCTGGTGGGAATGTAAATTTGTACAACCACTCTGGAAATTAATCTGGCACTTTCTCAGACAACTAGGAATAGCGCTTCCTCAAGATCCAGTCATACCACTCATAGGCATATATCCAAAAGAGTCTCAAGTACGCAATAAGGGCATTTGTTCAACCATGTTTGTAGCAGTTTTATTTGCAATAGCCAGAAGCTGGAAACAGCCCAGATGCCCCTCAACTGAAGAATGGATGCAGAAATTGTGGTACATCTACACAATGGAGTATTACTCTGCAATTAAAAATAAGGAAATCATGAAAATTGCAGGTAAATGGTGGGGCCTGGAAAGGATCATCCTGCGTAAGCTCAGAAGCAGAAAGACACACAAGGTATATACTCACTCATATAGACATAAAACATAGGATAAACCTACTAAAATCTGTACATCTAAAGAAACTAATTAAGAGAGAGGATCCTGACTAACACACTCAATCCCCATCCTGAAAGGCAAAGAGGATGGACATCAGAAGAAGAAGAAAACAGGTAACAACCTAGAAACCTGCCACAGAGGGCCTCTGAGAGGCTCTGCCATGCAGACTATTAAAGCAGATGCTTAGACTTATGGCCAACTGTTGGGCAGAATGCATGGAATCTTATGTAAGAAGTGGGAACTAGTAAGATCTGGAGAGGACAGGAACCCCACAAGGAGAGCAACAGAACCAGAAAATTTGAACACAGCGGTCTTTCCAGAGACTTATATTCCAACCAAGTACCAGGCATGGAGATAACCTAGAACCCCTGCACAGATGTAGTTCATGTCAGTTTAGTGTCCAAGTGGGTTACATAGTAATGTGAAGAGGGACTGCCTCTGACATAAACTGATTGGCCTGCTCTTTGATCACCTCCCCCTGAGGGGGAAGCAGCCTTACCAGGCCACAGAAGATGACAATGCAACCACTCCTGATGTGATCTGATAGACTAAGATCAGAAGGAAGGAGAGGAGGACCTCCCTTATCAGTGGATGTGGGGAGGGGCATTCGTCAAGAAGGGAAAGGGAGGGTGGGATTGGGAGGCCTATGGGGGAGATACAAAGTGAATAAAGTGTAATTAATAAAATAAAATAAAGAAAATATGGATTTAACAGGCAGAATCTCAGTATGGAGCTCAGGCTAGTGTCAAGCCCATAAACCCCTGCTCCTACTCAATCTCCCCTAGTACTGTATCTCAGTAACTGTACTTGGGGGTAGTAGTATCAACAGTAGATACACATCACCATACCTAGCTGTGGCAAATACATCCTTGAAGAGTTCATGATGACTTAGCATACTTACCATAATGAACATCAGAGCCAAACACACTGTTAGAATCTGTGACCACAGAGCTTTGTGCACTGGCTAATTGGACTTGCTGTTCTTGAACAAGAATACATTCTACTCTCCTTAGTCATGTGTTCTACACTTAAGGATTTACATATTGTAAAAGTTTAACCTCCAAATGAAATAATGCAGTGCCTTTATCACCATTCATGGATACACAATTGTACAGAATGGCAACAAAGAGAACTGATGTCTATGTTTACAGCTGTGGTGTCAAAAGGTAACATTCTTTCTAATTCCAGCTGTCACATTGTAAACACACACCATTTTCCCATTTTACAGAGTGATACACTTTTGCCTTTTTGTGCTGCTGACTGGGTTGAGTGTTCAATACGGCCCCTAATCACGGCACTAATATGCTGTGTCTTGAGTGCCGTGAGTGGACGCAAACTGGCTGTGGATGTCTTACAGAGAAGATTCATATGCCAGCTACACACTGTTCAGGAAGGAGTAACAATGACTGGGCCATAAATTCATCATGAAAGGATAAACAGTGTTTATTAAATAAAGTATCCTTTAAACAGAAACACATGTAGCACACTGAAGTTTGTGAGTTGAAGGGTTAACAAAAGAGCCCTGGGTACAGGTTTGGGAAGTGGCTTCCATACTTGTGGGATTTTAGGCAACTGCTTTGAAATCACATTACTTCCTAGAAATTCAAAACATCACTGTGATTCTTAATTCAGATATCTCTTGGTGCACATCATGTGATCTACAGATTTTTGGCTTAGGTTCCCACACAGTGTGCTCAGTGAGATATTTATTCACTGAAGAAATCATATTTACAAATGGTTTCCTACCCTGCACATAGAGGTCTCTAGAACAGCTCTTCCTAAACTTGTTATATTCCTGAATATAAAACAAGAGTGCTCTAAATTGCTGGAAGGATTACTGGTGGAACTTCAGAGATGTAGGGATATGAAGGGCTTCAGAGATGGCTCAGTGGTTAAGAGCACTGGCCGCTCTTCCAGGGACCTGCGTTAAATTCCCAGCACCCACATGGCCATCCCGCCTTCCTGTAACTCCAGTTCCAGGGGATTTGACACCCTCACATAGATGTACATGCAGGCAAAGCACAGATGCATATAAAATAAATCATTAAACAATTTTTTTTAAATAAAGAGCTCTCCATGCTCAGGTAGCATGGGTTGAGTTTCCAGCATTGACATATGCCTCAGAACCATCCACAACACCAGCTCCAGGGAATCGGATGCCTTCTGGCCTTTGACCCCTGTTAGCACTGCATTTGGCAATGAATTCATATGGTGTGCAAACATACATGCCAGCAAAATGCTCATAAACATAAAGTAAATAAATCTAAAATGTTTCTTAGATGTAGGAATTTGCTGCCCACCAATCTACATAGGTTGGCTAATTTGGCTAATTACTGTAAATCAATAGAGATGGAGAGTGCTTTTTGATTTAATGGCATCTCATTAAATACATTTGTGATCCCTGGCATATGGCTACTGACCTGCGTAAAACCCACAAGAAGCACTGTAGTTTCAGCTGGAAGTGCAAATAATATGCCTTGCTCCTACTTTAGGAATCTATTAACGCCTTATTTGGATGTTATTATAACAGGTGTGTGTTTCTGTTCACCACGAGTGTGTGCACATTTGCACACACACATGTCTGTACATGCATGAAGAGTCCGGCGGTTCATGTCTGGTGTCTTTGTCTAATGTTCTCCTTCTTATTTTTTTTTCAGGTAGGGTCTTTCTCAGAGCCCAGAGTTCACTAATTATATTATTCGATCTAACCTTTTAGCCTCAGATATCCTCTTATTTCTGTTACCCAGCTCTTATGTGGAGATTGGGCATTGGATTTGGGATCCCATGATATTATCTACAAGATAACACTCCCTTTCTCTAGCACCAATTAAAAAAAAACTTTTTTGTGCTCTAAATATAAATATAAATAAATATATAAATATAAAAATATAAATTTGTCCTTGTTTTGAGATATTCTTTCCCATTCTCCACCTGGCCGGCAACTTACCTTGCAACCTAAGATGACCTTGAACTTCTGATCCTCCTGCCTCTGCCTTTAGAGTGCTAAGGTTACTGGACTACACAACTACACCCACTGTTGTGTACTGTGGTCTGTCCTAATCAGAGTTACTATTTCTGTGATGAAACACCATGACCAAAAGGAGTTCAGTGACGAAAGTGTTTATTTGGCTTATTCTCCCAAATCATAGTCTATCACTGAAGGAAGTCAGGACAGGAACTCACACGGGGCTGGAGCCTGGAGGTGGGAACTGATGCAGAGGCCATGGAGGGGTGCCTCTTACTGGCTTCCTCCTATGGATTGCTCCACCTGCTTTCATATAGCACCGGGACGGGACCAGCAAACCCAAGGGTAGTACCACCCACAAAGGACTGGACTCTCCATCATCAATTCCTAATTAAGAAAATGTACTACTGCTGGAACTTACGGAGGCATTTTTCTCAGTTAAGTTTCCCTCCTTTCAGATAACTCTAGCTTTTGTCAAGTTGACAAAACTAGCCAGCTCTGGGACTGAACTCAGGGCTTTGTGTGTGCTAGGAAAGTACTCCATCAATTGCACTACGTACCCAGCCCGAATCTTAGAGCTTTTGACTGTACGTTCATTCCATGGAAGAACTCACATTTCTATTACATTGATTATATAAACTTGTTTGGGTTCACTGTGCAGGACATATCCACTAGGTGCATTGGTAAGGAACATGACAGATGATGAGACATAAATCCACAAAATTCATGGGTTTTGCTCTCTGTAAAATTTCCAGCTCTGCAGTGGTATGGGCTATTGTGAGATATGCCTTTTGAGGTGAAGGGCAAGTTTCTTGTATGTGATCTATCCAAGCACAAGGAAAAAGAAAGGATATCTTTGACAGCTTTGAACTTTGAAAGCAGTGCGTGTCCCATAATATGCTTCTCTGACCTGTTACTTGTGACTAGGAGCTTAATGTTGTCTGAGAACAACTGAACACTCCACAAGAGGTCAGCTCTGATGCCATTGTCACTGGGATCACAGGATGGAACGAATCCAGTGGCATTTGAGATGTTAATGACATTCAGGGAAATTATTTGAAACTTTCACAGAACATAAAGATGACACACAACACAGTACACTAGATGCCAGAACAAAGGCAGACTACCTTTTCAGCTTTTGTTTGGTTTTTGAGACAAATCTAGCATTTGTTATGTGCAGCAGGCTGGTCTAGAACTCAGAGATATCCCTGCCTCTATCCCCTAAGTTCTGAGGTTAAATGGCTGTTACCATGCCTGCCTTCAGACTTTCCTTTGAAAAAGGTTTTAATCCTTTTTTGAGAATGGCTTTTGGCTTGCTATCAGATCTAGGTAGAAACCAAACACATGCCTGTGGTCTGTGATGTGGTCATGTGACATGAACTATTTTAGGAACAATTTATTGTCATATCATACCCCAATCGAACCCAAGAACTAGCACTACATTAAAAAGTTTCTTGTGTCCTGAAGGCACAGTTCGGTTAAACACCTGTGGCTTCAGCTACTGACATGTCTTCTTTTCCTCAACCTCACCCTGAGGACTCATGGGAGAATCAGTGCACTCAGCTACCTAAGGAAAGAAAATGGAGGAACTTCCTCCATGTGAGTAGTGATGGCTGCAGTACCACAGCCTCACTCTGCCATTCTTCAGGAACTTTCTCCCCACCAAAGAAATCACTCAGGGGATAGAAATTCCACTCATAGGCATAGCTTTACGTTAATTTTGAAATGAGGGATTTTTAAAGAATATTGCTTTACAGCAATTTACAGTCTGTAACTAATATTTTTGGATGTTCTGATGGATCAGGAGATATTGGAATCCTGGGTGAACAAACACCAAAGAATGTCCACCAAATAAGGGATAAGGTGATTTACCCAGAGCAAGGGTGGAAGTCATTCACGTACTTCCGCTCTCTGAGGCCAGTCTCGCTGTGTTTGGGGATCCACTGGTCAGAAAATGAGATAGATCAACAATGAATTCTAATATGTCACCAGTCTTAATGCGATCAGCAAGAGAGGTGGCAAGGCACGTGCATAATGTTGCGTTCTTCATGGAAGGGACAGTGTCTTGAATTTCTCTTGTTCTTTCTCAAACTACGCATATAGACCAATAGTCCATTTTATTATTCCTTCCCTCTTTTATGCTAAATTGATTTCCTATAGCTTACACGCTGGCTGTGACGGGATAATAAAACTCCTGTTTTTAGGTGCTATTCCAAGTCCTTGTAGTTTTCAAGAGTCTTTATAGTCTTTAGCTTTCAAAGCTTCATTCTAACATAAAGTTAATTCCTTTGCTGAGGTCTTCGGGATACTCGATTCTGATGCCTTTTGCTGGTGCGCCACTCATAGGCACTGCTCCAGACTTGGGAACTGGCCTAGCAGCTCACTTCCCTTAGAGTGATTTTCTGTATTGTGAGCAGAGAAGTGATGGGGTTGGTTGGTCTTGTCTTTTATCTTCTTATCCTTATTTCGGTTTCAACTTTAATCAATATAGGATGACGATGGTTAGGAATCTGCAATTCTTAGACTACTGTGGGCTTAGAGTTCCTGCCATGGGTGGGGGCTGCTTGGAGATTCCCTGGTCACTTGTATTTATTCCTCTGAATTGCAGCAGGAACAAAGATGATTAGGTCATGGCTCAAGTGCCACACATTCTGACTGTTCTTATCAAAATTTAGAAGGGTTTCCTGAATGGTGATTTCTTCAGTTGATGCATGTCCTTATGGCAATTTCCTAAGGTTTAATGCTCAAAATTTATTTTTACCAATATGTAACTATTTGGGGAACTGACATCTGGATGTGTCTTTAGGATAATTTGAGTTTTATAATTCTGATCAGGCTATGATATCTTTCTGGTCTGTCATGACATTGTTTTGTGATGTATACAGATGCCTACTTGAAAAGAGGTTGATGGTGGACATTCTGTGTCATGTGGGTCAGCTAAGGTGAGTACATGGTCTTATGTTCTTTTTCTGCATGTTTCTGGTTGCAGGGGTAGATGAGGGATTCTTCTGGAATTGCTTATAAGACAGAAATATAGGTACAACCATTTATTCTCATTTATCGAATGGTTCGGGTCCTTGTGAGGCAAGAGAAGTAGGCTTGTAAGTGTTGCAGACTTTTCTAGGAACTCATTCAGCTTTGTCACTCTAACTCCCACAATAGGTATGTGTCTAAGAGTGAGGGTTGCTTTGTAGCCACAGCTACTGCCAAGGCCAAGGCAATGAGTTATGGGTGTATGTTCCTCTCTATGAACACTCGTTTGTGTTAGCAGGTCACAGTGTTTTCTTCTCTTTCTCTCTTTCCATCTGTTTGTCCATTCTGGCTATCTGGCTTTGGCTTAAACCTTAGTATCAGACAGGAAGAACAAACTATACAGAGACCACAGAAGTGGTTTCCAAAGTCCTGTGACACCCATTTTTGTTTCAAGCAGACACCAATTAGGTCCGTACCTCTTGTTCTTCTCCTTCTTCAGTGAATGACCTAATGTTCTAAACAGGGCTCTCAAGCTTACATATGCAAACACAGAAAATGAGAACAACTTTCCTGGGTGTGGCTGACAATAGTTTTCTGTTAGCCAGTTGTAAATGGTGCTTCAGGACACTGGAGTCAAAACATTGTAAAAGCCTGGAACTTCTGTCTGGCTTTTATAGCTACTCTAATATCCAAGGCCCTTGAGGAACACTAAGATGTTTTATCTTTAAGGTGTAGGTAGAACATTTAGAAACCAAGATGGTCTGTCCATAGGAGTACCCATTACAGAAAGAAAGAGAGCTAAAAACAACAGTGAAAATCAGCCTCATGGTTCCAGGTCCTCTGGTGCCATAGAAAACATCTTATCAAAATCTATAATGAATGAGAACACAAACTTTTTTTTTTTGTTGTTGTTGTTTAGAATTTTTTTTTCTTTTTTTTTCCGTATTTTATTTTTTCCTTATCAGTTACATTTTATTAACTATGTACCCCAGCCGTGTCCCGATCCCTCATTCCCTCCCAGTCCCTCCCTCCCTCCCTCCTCTCCACCGTGCCCCTTGCCAAGTCCACTGATAGGGGGGACCTCCTCCCCATTCATCTGATCCTGTTTTATCAGGTATCACAAACTTAATCATTCCTTTCTTGAAGACATTGGGAGACCGACTTAAACAATTAGGTTGGTGTACTTTGTCAAGCTGTTTTAAAGAATATAAAATTTGTGCTAGTTGTTGTCACTGTTATTCTTCCGTGGTTGAGAGGCTTGTTGTCATAAACTGTGTGGGTATTGGGGGCCCTGAAGGATCCTGCTTTTACCTGCTTTTACCTCCTCTGCTGGGAAGATCAGAAACATTAGTAAAATCTGAAGGCTGTAATCTTACTTGTGCATGCCACTGCATACCTAGAGGTTAACCTATCCCTGCCTGGCAACCTCTCCATCCACTTTTCCTATAGTCCAGGAAAATGATTTGTGGTCACATAGCTGAAAAGCCAGCATTGGACCCAGGGACTCTTGTTCTAGAACCTGTCTCTATTCTCCAGAAATGGCTACTTGGGTATCTGTGAGTACTGGAGTATGGCTTCCTCAAAGGAATTTAAACTCATATATTCAGATAATAATACCTGATTCAATGGAATGCAGCCAAATGACTTCTAGGAGCTACCCCTTTAGTGCCTCTTTGACCAAAGGTTGTGGAAATCCTTGAGATTCTCTTTGAAAAGCTAAAGATGTTTTAATCTCATTTTACCTTACATCATTGAACACCATGATTTTGGTCCCTTATTGTAATTCTGCAGTCCCTGCCTCAGTTTCCTTTCCTGATGCCAGTACTCCCACCAGAAGACTTAACAGGCTTTAATACAAGTCAAACCCATGAGTAGTGAATTGCTCAACTATTTCAGCATTAACAAGAATCGCTTGGTTCTTCAATCCTATGTCATCATCTATAATATTTGGCAGTGTAAACATTCAGTCTTGTTTGCAAATCCCTTTAAGTACAGGTGTGTTCCTATGCAAATGAGGTGCTTCATTATTCCTGTCATTTAGATTATAGCTACAGCAAAATCATCTTGATGGGTCAGCAGGAGATATGTTCAACACACTAGTTCTCAGATCAAATTTTGTTGCCAAATAGATTTTTTTTAATATAGGAGGATTTTTTTTCTTTGTTTTCAATGCTGATTCTGCTACAATTACTTAAATATCCAAATGTCCCAATGCTTTTGCCAATTTAAATGTTTAGTGCAATTAAAGCGATTGGATTCAATGATGTCTAAAGCTCATTTATCCTAGATTCATTCACGTTCATGCTTGAGATCTCACCATTCATATATATTGGCCCATATCACTATAGTATTACTGGCTCTAAGATTAAAACAGAATCACTGTGTTCTTTTTCATACGTAACTTGAAAGCTATATTAACTATATAAAATACATTGATGGTACTTTTGGCTATATTTTGCTATGCTTTTATTAGCAGGAAACCATTTTTTTATGTTGAGTTATCAAGGTTTATTTTGGAATAAAACATTTATAGTTGCTAGAGTTAAAAGTTGGTAAGTATAGGATTTGCATGTGTACTTTAAATTTTAAATGTAAACCATTTCTTATTTAACTGTAATTATTCCATTTGTAGTGATTTATTTGTGTGTTTAATCCTTTGTGAATGTATATAGTGTGAAAGCATGTGTCTGTGTGTACATTCTAGACTGTGCACACACATGTGAAGGCTGGAGGAGGATGCCCATTCTCTTGCCCTTAAACTACCTGCTTTATTCCTTTGTGGGAGAGTCTCTAACTCCACTTACAGTTGAGCTGATGTCCAGTAAGCTGTCTTTATGCTAGCATGTGGCTAGACTAGTTTCTTCTTCTGTTTGTCTGTTAAACTTAGGTACAAACTGCATGGTACTGGCATAGAACAAGACTGGTTGATCAATGGAATGAATCAAAGACACAGAAGTAATCCCACACACCTATGGACACTTGATTTTTGACAAAGAAGACAAAACCATACAATGAAAAATAGAAAGCATCTTCAACAAATGGTGTTGGTCTCACTCGACGTCTATATGTAGAAAAATACAGATAAACCTATATTTATCAGCATGCACAGAACTGAAGTCCAAGTGGATCAAAGCCTTTTTCAAATAGTAACACTAAATCTGATGAAGCCCATAGGCTGCTCAGTTTCCAAGTGGGTTTCATAGTAATGGGAACAGGGACTGTCTCTGACATGAACTCAGTGGCTGGCTCTTTGATCACCTCTCTCTGAGGGGGTAGGGGTGCAGCCTTGCAGGCCACAGAGAAAGATGATGCAGCCAGTCCTGATGAGACCTGATAGGCTAGGGTCAGATAGAAGGGGAGGAGGTCTTCCTCTATCAGTGGACTAGAGAAGGGGCATACCAGGAGAATCGGGAGGGTGCGTGGGTGGGACGGGGGGGAGGGGCTACAGCTAAGATACAAAGTGAATAAATTTTAATAAGTAACTAAAGAAACAAATAAATAAATAAAGGAAAGGGAATCAGCCTTTAACTCACTGGCAAAGAAAGTCAATGTTTCAGACTCTTAAGATCCACAATTGGACCTCATGAAACTGAAAAGCCTCTGTAAGGCAAAGGACATTGTCAATAGAACAAAATGAAAGTCTACAGATTGGGAAAAAAATTTCACTAACCCTACATCTGACAAAGGGCTAATTTCCAAAATATATAAATAACTCAAGAAATTAAAAAGCAACAAACCAAATAGTCCAATTAAAAAATAAGGTACAAAGGGAAATTGGTGTCAAATTCTCCTTCTTTATTGAGTCTTTGTATAGTTTAGGTTTCAGGGTGACTGTGACGTCATAGAATGAATTTGGCAACGTTCCTTCAGTTTCTATTTTGTGGAATATCTTAAGGACTATTGGTATTAGCTCTTCTTTGAATATATGGTAGAATTCTGCACTGAAACCACCTGGACCTGGGCTTTTTTTTTTGGTTGGGAGACTTTTGATGATTGTTTTTATTTCCTTAGAGGTTATAGGCTTGTTTTAAACTGATCACCTAATCTTGATTTAGATTTGGTAGGTGAAATTTATGCAGAAAATAATTTCTTTTAGATTTTTTCAATTATTTGGAATATAGGCTTTTGAGGAAAGATCTAATGATTTTTTTGATTTCCTCAGTATCTGTTGTTATGTCCCTTTTTTATTTCTGATTTTGTTAATTTGGATATTCTCCCTTTGTCTTTTAGTTGGTTTGGCTAAGGGTTTGTCTCTCTTGTTGATTTTATCAAAGAACCAGCTCATGATTTCATTGATTCTTTCTATCATTCTCTTTGTTTCCAATTTATTGATTTCATCCCTTAGTTTGATTGTTTCCTGTGGTCTACTCCTCTTCGGTGTGTTTGCTTCCTTCTATTCTAGAGCTTTCATTTGTGCTGCTAAGTTACTAGTATGGGATCTCTCCAATTTCCTTTTGAAGGCTCTTAGTGCTATGAACTTTCCTCTTAGTGCTGCTTTCATTGTGTTCCCTAAGTTTGGGTAAGTTGTGCCTTCATTTTCATTGAATACTAGAAGGTCTTTAATTTCTTTATTTTTCCCTGACCCAGTGGTCATTGAGTAAGGAGTTGTTCAGTTAGTAGGCTTTCTGTTATTTCTGTTATTGTTGAGTTCCAGCTTTAATCCATGGTGTTCTGGTAAAATTCTGGGGTTATTTCCATCTTCTTATATCATTTGTTGAGGCTTGCTTTGTGAGTGAGTATATGGTCAATTTTGGAAAAGTTTCCGTGAGGTACTGAGATTATTCTCTTGAGTTTGGGTGAAATGTTTTATAGATATCTGTTAGGACCATTTGATTCATGTTGTCTGCTGATTTTTTACTCCCCAATTTATTTTTTGTCTTGATGATCTGTCCATTGGAGAGAGTGGGGCAGATATGAGGGGGATTCAAGCAAAGACTCCTAGTAGCAGAAGCCACAGAGACTGAAAAGGACACCCTTTTACTAAACTAGTCTCCTAGTAGAGGGATGGAAAAAACAATCCACCCACAAAAACTTTAACCCAAAATTTACCCTGCTTATGAGATGTGCAGGGATACAGATAGAGCAGAAAAAGCAGAGATTGAGGGAATGCCCAACAGATGTCTGGCCCAACCAAAGACCTACCCTATCTGAAAGTGCCAACCTCTGACATTATGGAAGATAGTCTTCCAAGCTTGCAGACAAGAACCTGTCAGAGTTGTCCTGTGAGCGGTTCTATCCAGCAGCGCCTCATAACAGATCTTGAGACTCACAGCCAAACATTGGTCAAAGCTTAGCGACTCTTGGAAAATAGTGGGAGGAAAGAGAGAAGAAACTGGAAGTGAAAGGAGCTCCACAAAACAGAACAAACAAACAACTCTCCAACAACAAACAAACAAACAAACAAACCAGAGTCAACTAACCAGGGGCCAGAGAAGTTTGCTGAGACTGAAGCATCAACTATGTACCATGCACGAACTGGACCTAGGGCCCCTATAAAGATGTAGCAGACAGGCATCTTAGGCTTCAAGTGGGTACTCTAGTAAGGGAAGTGGGGACTGCATTGGACACAGACTCCCTTGCTAGCTTTTAGATTACTTTTCCCTGGTGGGACAATCTTGACAGGCCACAGGGGAAGAGGACAAGTTCAATTCTGGTTCAACTTGATGAGCTGGGGTAGATGGAAGGGAGCTCCTCTTTTCTGAGGAGAGAGGAAAGGGGCAGGAAAGAGGGAGGAAGGATGGGGCTGGGAGGGGAGGAGGGAAGAAGCTATAAGGATGTCAAATGAATAAAATAAGTAAACAAGAAAAAAAAAACAGAAAATAAATGGTGTACAGAGCTAAAAATTCTCAACAGAGGAATCATGACTGGCCAAGAAACACTTAAAGACATGCTCACTGTCCTTAGTCATCAGGGAAATGCAAATCAAAAGTATTGAGATTCTATCTTACACCTGTTAGTATAGCTAAGATTGAAAACTCAAGTGACAGCATATGCTGGTGAGGATGTGAGAAAAGAAAACACTCTTCCATTGCTGGTGTGAGTGCAAACTTGTAACTCATACAACTACTTTGGAAATCTGGTGCTTTCTCAGAATATTGGGACTAGCTCTACCTCAAAACACAGTAATACCACTCCTGGGAATATACCTAAAAGATGTTCCACCATAAAAAAAGGACATTTGCTCACCTACCTTCATAGATGCTTTATTCATAATAGACAGAAACTGGAAACAACCTAGCTGTCTCTCAACCAAAGAATGGATAAAGACACTGTGCTACATTTACACAATGGGATACTACTCAGTTTTTAAAGACAAGAACACTTTGAAAGTTGCAGGCAAATGGATGTAACTAGAAAAGATCATCCTAAGTGATATAACCTGAACCCCAAAAGATATGCATGTATAACCTGAACCCCAAAAGATATGCATGGTATGTACTCACTGATAAGTGGATATTAGCTATGTTTTACAGGCTAACCATACTACAATCCACAGGCCCAAAGAATACAACTAATAAGAATGACCCAAGGAAGGTTGCTTAAGTCTCACTCAGAAGGGGAAACAGAATACACATTGAAAGTGGCTGAAGAGAGTGAGTAGAGCAAGAGTGGGAGCCTAGAGAGAAGTGAGGGTGGAGATCAGACTGAGGAGAGTGGGGGCAGGATGACAGAGGGACTACAAGAGAAGAGAAACCATAGGTGGGGGCATCTCTGTGATGACAGGGTAGGTTACTGCGAGGATATGGCGGTGACTCTAGCTGAGATTCCTAGTAGAAAGGTTTATGGAGAATGAAGTGGCACTACTCCTAGTGGAGGGAGGGAACACCAACCTACCCCCAAAAACTTTGACCTAAAATTTACCCTGCCTACAAGATGTGCAGGCATAAAGACAGAGATTGAGGGAATGTCCAACCAATGCCTTGCCTAACCTGAGATTCACCCCATAAGAGAGAGCCAGTCTCTTACATTAGTACGTATACTCTGCTATGCTTGCAGATGGGAGCCTAACATAGCTGTCCTCTGAGAGGCTCCACCCATCAGCAGATTGAAACAGATGCTGAGGCTCACAACCAAACATTGGGCAGAGCACAGGGAGACTTGTGGAAGAGTCTAGGGAAGGATAGCAGGATCCAGTGTGTACAGAAGCTCCACAAGAAAACCAACAGAGACAACTAACCAGGGCTCAGGGAGGGAGGCTCATGGAGCCTAAAGCACCACCGAGGATCATGCGTGGACTAGACCTAGCCAACCCTACAGAGATGTAGAAAATGAACAGATTGGTCTTCATATGGGTTCCCTGTAAGGGGAGAGGAGATAGATTCTAACATGACTCTGTTGCTTGCTTTTAGATTGCTTCCCTCTGGTGGGAGTGCCTCGCCAGGCCACAGGGGGAAAGGATACACTCAGTCCTGATACAACTTGCTGTGCTGGAGTGGTTGGTGGGAGGGCTCCCCTTTTCTGAGAAGCAGGGGAGAGGGGATAGCAGGAAGAAGGGCACAGGGTTGGGGGTGGGACCAGGAGGAGAGGAGGGAGGGGGTTATGATTGGTACATAACGTGAATAAATAAATACATTAAAAGGAAAAAAACAAACAAACAAACAAACTTGGGTGCCGGAATCTGAACTGAGACATTCATACCATGCTTGCACAATGAATTCTCTAGTCACTGAGCCTTCTCTCCAAAGCCCTACTTGCTGACTTCTGAATACTGTGAGTTGACTAGCTACGGTACGGGTTTAACCAGCATGTTTTAAGATCTACTTCCCCTATTGTTGGAAAAGGTCAGTCTCCATTGGCTTATGGATCTATGCTTCAATTCGGATCATTATAAATGAAATTAATAGATGTCAAAGAATTGGGTGAGCAGTTTTAACAAGCAGATCAGAAGATACTCACATGGTAATGGGATTTGCCTGGAACCAAGGGGCTCCCAAGAGTTACTGATACTCCTCACGGGTGTTACGCCCTTCCCCATCTGTGTTTTCACTTGCTGGTATGCTGGGTGGTAATTAGTATTCAGGGAACATGTGCATATGTCTATTGTACGAACTCCTGCACCTGTTACACACTGCCTGTCTCTTTCGACAGGTTACATGAAGAACAATATACAATGCTGATGTTTTCTATTCAATTCAAAATAACCAGATTGGCAATATAGTATTGCTCTTCTAACAAATTATTCTGCACCTAAAAGCTAATAGCCAAAAAAAAAAAAAAAAAAAAAAAAGATATGTCAGTAATTAGAATAAAATGTGATGTATGTTTTAGCAGATTTGTGTGTCAGTCTGCTTGTATGAATTCCAATCTGTAGTATTTTCCACTTGGCTTATTTATTGAAAGAAATTAATAAAATGTTTAACAATTGAGTTTGTGTGTTTCAGGGAAGCAGGCAAACTTTACTTATATTGAAAGGATAAAAATAACAGATAAGGACTTTCAGCTCTCACTGTTTCTATAAGTTATAAGAGCATGCAACCCTTCCAAAGCTATTCATTTCACTCCCTGGACATGGGACCTAATGTTCTATGGCACATTTATCATGCAACAGAATGATTTATATGCCTACATATTAGAATTCTCTTGCTTCAAAGATAATACAGCAACTGAATGCAAAGTTATATAGTTGGAGTAGACGTGGAGACAGACATAAATAGTGAAAATCCTAATATGATATTAACTATTATGTGACTGGAAACAATAGGTAGCAAAGACTATAGTTTAGTTAAAAATAGAGAAAACAAAGACTTAAAGTCATTTAATCTGAATTTCTTAGGCTCCCCATAATTCTTGTTATAAATCAGTATTTTCTAATCTTCCTCTTGATGCAGTTCTGACAGTATCTGTGCTGAATAATAATTCTCTTCTTCGTGTACAGAGGAATGGAAAAAGAATAAATAGACCTTCTAGATAATTGCATCAGCCTTCCCCACCATTTCAGTAGTGTGCTAGCATTTCAAGTAATGCCCCGTTTGTCTCACAGAGAAAAATCATTTTGTGATTTATTATACTGGATTAAAGGGTGCAGACACTCGGGGAGTTAAAACATGACTGAAGGGTAATCAGGCATAAAGAGTGTGAGAACAGTGGGTGTGCTTCAATTTCTCCCAAGCCCTTAAATTTATATTTTAGACTACTTTCCCATAAAACAATCAGAAGATAAAAATACACACAATTTACATAAACTATAGATAATGGCTGCTTTATCTCTATATTCTAGAATTAGAAAGCCAGTGGTTTTGTGGGAAGCTTTCTTTTTGAGGTTTCTGTTTCATCAGACAATCATTTGTCAAATGGATTCTGGAATGTGCAACTTCTTTCAATGCCATTAGTTATTATTGAAGGTGACAGCCTGAGGTTTTGGCAGAATACAATAACAGAAAAATACCATCAAAATGAATCTCTAATTTTCTTCCTTGTAATGCTTAGAAAATGCATAAGATCAAAGTTTGTTCTACTTTTCAAATCTCTGCATGCCCAAAGTAAAAGATGGGCTCTAGTCAGTGTTGGAAATAGAATTTGATTTCTCATCTCTTAGTATAACTCCCTTACAGATAAGCAAGTTAAGTCGCTTTATCTGCTTGTTTTCCATGGATGATGAGGACTTTGTGAACTTTAAATTGCAAAGACAAACAAAAAGTTTTTTTTTTTTAAATATCTCACATGGAGACTGGAATCTTTCACTCTACACTCCAAATAAATGAGATATTTAAATATTTAATGGTTCTAGTAGAAGAGTCCAGCCAGCTCCACTCTCCTAACAGCAAGGTCTATCAACACTTTTCAATTCTATAGAGAATAAGATGAGCTACAGCTAATTTTCTTGAATGAAGTGATATAATTTATCCTAAGAATTGCAGATACTATGTTGGTTCACAAATATTCTTATGCATCATTTATACACTTACTTAAAGCATAATCTCAAAATAAATTAAAAATAATAAGAACAATAACCAACATATCGTCTTCATCACCAGAAGAATCCCTTCACAACAAAAAATAATACATTTCTCCATCCCTAATTTGTCCTCAAAATACAGTTTTCAAAACAGTTAGAAATTTGATTTTTGAAAAGTTAAATGATTTTAAATAGAGGATTCATTTAACCCATCAATGGCGACTAAGAAGTTATAACTGGTTAAAGAAATACAGGTAAGACAGAAGCCTTTGTAGTCACGAGTGACTGATGTCTTGGTGTAAGGTTAAGCTAAATAAAAAATGAATCATGGGTATGAGGTATTTGTGGCTATGGCTTTTATCTAACAGAATAAGCTTCACTGTGATTCCAGAAAGCCACAGCAGTTCCAGGATGTGTTAAATCAGCTTCACCATGATGGTGCCTGAACTGGAAAGAAAAGGGAGGGAGTCATCAACCCTCAGGAATGAGTCTGCTAACATTTGTGCTCTTTTCCATAAAGAAAGAATGGAAAAAAAAAAGAATGGGTATTTGTTTTAAGCCGTATGGTATTTATGGTGGTAATAGATTTACAACAAACGATTGATGAAAATAAATGTATGGACTCTAAGTATTACTGGGTTTTATTATAGGTTTAAAAAGTACTTACTTTTACTGATTTAATGAAGCTTTGTTGATCAGAATTCAACTAACCCCACTTGAGACAGTTGCTGAGCAGCCCTACGTTTGGCACTGCCTCTGGTTTTTTGAGCTTATTATGCCTTAGGTTCAAAAATAATGGAAGATGCAGAGTCCTTATTGGATTTAAGTAGACAAGTCGGTCTCTCTATGACACATGAACATAATCTGCTATAATATGCATTCTCATATTGGGTAGCTCCGGACAGATTGGTGTTTGAGGGAAAAAAAAAAGATTCTCCATGTTAAATGATCTGACAGTTTCATTCTTGGTTATAAGCACTTATTTGCAAACTGCTGGTAAGCAGGTATTTCTAGGCAACTATTTTTTAGAAAGTCTATAAAATTGACGTACAGGATAAAGATTCTCAAATAACATAGACCTCATATCAGTAAAAAGCACATAAGAAATGTATATATTAAGCTAGCAAAAGGGCAAGAATTTAAACTACAATTTCATTTTTGCTTGTGTAGAAAAATAGAGTGAACTGACATTTGTTCTGCTAGATACTATTATGGTATTAAAATTTAACAACATTTTTGTTATATGACTTATTTTTAGTACGGCAGAATATTCTGGGTAATATTTTGAGTATTGATATTGTGCTAAATTTTTGACACTTCATTTAATTTTCAGTGTGGGGAAATTGTTATTCCTGTGATGTTATCTTTGCTTCTGTAGTGAGAATAAATAAGAAAGTAGAAGCCCTTAGAAGCAAAATAAAGGAACAAGGAGGAAAAAACGACTATTGTTTACAGCTATAATATAAGGAGATTGACATATGGAAACCACACTTTGATGCCTTTATGTCCAAATGCCTCATAGGCTGAACTTTGCTTTCGCATAAACTTGAGCTGTGCTGTGTTGTTACTACCAACGGAGAGTATGAAGACAGCCGCATTGATGCTAGGTTAGATTTACACTACACTTCGAACGTCCAGCATTCCTCCTTTTTTATTTCCACCAATACTATTGACCACAATGACTACCATAATATATCTATACATCTATATCTATATCTATCTATATGTATATATAGATATAGATATAGATATAGATCTATCTATATATATAGATATAGATATAGATAGATAGACAGACACTCACACATACACAGTTTGATTAACTTAGATTAGACTCACACATTCACTCTCCGTGCCTCCTTTGAAAATATAAACTGTCTTAGAGCTTCTTAAGCATATCACTCTAGGAATTTTGTATCATATAGCTGTTACAGCGACCTATTCAGGGTCATTAAGGATAGCTAGCAAGTTCACTGTTGTTTTTCCACTGATGTCAGAAGGAGAGTCCACCTTCTAAACTGTGATGAGGTACAATGTCTCCAGACAGTGTCAGGTACTCCATGGTGGGAAGGTCATCCTGGGAGAGCCATTGCTCTGCACTGAACATTATGGGAGTCACGTCTTCCCTCTCTGTTCTAATCCTAGGTAATCACGTGTCATTGTATAGTTTTGTTTGAAGGAAATCCTTTATTTTGTTATTAAAACTTGTATTTGTTTAGTGTATGTGCATGCCATCTCATCCAAGGAGGTAGAGGACCACTTTTCGGAGTTGGTACTCCTTCATCACATGGGCCTTAGAGATGAAACTACAATTAGCAGGGATGATGGCAAGCACCTTTACCCAACGAGCCATCTTTTGGCCCATTGAAATGGATTCCTTACAAAATGATTTAACTTAAAATAGTCTTTATAGGTATGCTAACCTGTCAGTATAATCTACCATCCTGGTGAGAGATCACTAAACATGATCTGCCCAGACTCCCTGGGCTTGCTTCTGAGAGGAAAAGACTGTGAACATTACTCTCGAAGCTTCAAAAGACAAAGATGGCTTTTCCAATCAAAAGCCTTATATGAAATGGCAGTAGAACAATGGAAAACAGGACTTTCCTGAGGAGAAGCAATGTTAGCCCAACTCAACATATTACAGAGGAAAAGCTGAAATTTAGATCTTTGGTTGAAGTTTACGTTCTTCAAGTTGTTATCACTCCTATAATTACTCTATACGATAATTATGTTCAAACATAAGAATAAGATAAATGGTGTCTAAGATGTACATAATATTTAAAGGCATTAATAATCATTACTTTATGAGATTTGGGGTTCTTAGAATGTGAATGTGTATGCTTTATTATGATATCTGTTCCACACACTGTACAATCTGATACATAAAATATACTATTGAACAGACGTTAGTATATTCATAGTTGTACAAGCATTACCAACTTCTAACTTAGATACCTCAAACACAAGTCCTACATCATTAGACAGCCACTTGCAACTTCCCTGAGGCACATTCTAAGACATCCATTTCTACTTTCTGCCTGCATGCGCTCAGCTCTTCTGGACATTTCATGGGAATGGAATCATGAAACACTTGGCCTTCTCTGAGTGTGTTAGTTTATAGTATGAAAATGTCATGATTTACTCATGTCATTACTTGTATCACTTCAATGTGCCTTTATATAGCTCAAAGACATTTAACGCCAAACATAGATTGTGTCACTCAGGTGATGGGGACTCTTATTACTTTTTACTTCTTGGCGCTCTGAACATTCATACACAAGGTTTTTGTATGCACACATGTTTTCAGATCTACACTTAGGAATGTACAACTTGCTGGTCATGTTTTACTTTCTGCAGACTGCCAAATTGCTTTGTAGTATAATCGTCCTACCTGAGACACCATAGTCATGTATGATGATTGCAATTCTCCATTCCATCATCACCGTTTGTTACTTATTACCTGTTCCTTCTTAAAACCTCAAGCTGCCATCCTAGAGACTGTGAAGTCAGAGTGCATTAGTTTTGAGTTCTGTTTATCTAGAGGCTAATGACACTAAACATATTGTCACATGTTTCTGAGGCACTTGCCAATCTTGTGTGTAAACACATCTATTAAGATCCCTCTTGCCATGCTTAAATTAGGTCGTCTTTTTATAAGCTGCACCTAAAGAGCTCTTTGTATATGCTATTTATAAGATTTGACTTTGTTATATGGCTTGTGGTGTTTCCCAATTGTGGATTGTTTTAATAAAGAGTGTGACTTCAGTTTTAATGTTTGGTTCCCAATAGGGTTTAAGCCTACTCTGCTGTTTTCTTCTTTTGCCTCACAGCTGAGTGAGCTGGTGAGAAGGTCCTGATTCTCTTACCTTTGGTACTGGGGTAAAGTTCAGAGCTTGCACAGGTACCCTAAACCCAGCCTGATGGAACAAGCATAATAAATGCAGTCTTCTTTCCTGCTCTCTTCAGTCACTATGGTGTCTTCTTGGCAGACATTTTCCTACCTGGAGAGCTCATTGCATGATGGGATACTGTCTATAATCTCCTGGTGTATATGTAGTGTCCTCAGTCTAGACACTTGAGGCCGTGGGCATGAGGGATAGTCTGTAAACTATCACAATGAAGCATTACACAACCACACACAAAAGAATACATTTGGTCCGGTTTTTCACATTACAGACAACTTACTCAAAAAAGGCCAGGGATCTCTAAATAAATATATTAGCTAAAGCTAAAAAATGTTAAAAAAAAAACATAAAAGTTAATGTCTATGATTCTAAGCTCATACTTTTTGAATTGAATCAAAAGCACAAACAACTAAAGAAAGTTAATGATAAAGTCAGATTTAATTAAAATTTATGATTTGTACTTCAAAATGTGTCAGCAAGAAACTGGAAAGATAACTCAAGAAATAAGAAAATATATTTGCAAATCATGATAAGGAATGTATATCTAGATTACATAAAGAAAATCTACTACTCAGTGACAAACAGATAGCAACACAATTAAAAACCGATAAAGATGCAGGTGTATCGGCTTACGCTTCTAGTTCCAGGTGCGTGTGTGGCGGGGGGCGGGTAAAGGAAGGTGGATATTTGTGAGCTGTAGGCCAGCCTGTTATACATCACGAGTTCCAGGCCAGCTAGGGTTCTACACAGTGAAATCTGTCTCTATACATAAGTAAATCGTAAAAATTTTAATAAAAATACAGAAGGTATTTGAATAGACATGGGTATACCTAATACCTTAGTAATTTATCCTTTAGAGAGTCAAAACATTACTTGCCTATTAGTTAATAGTGTCATTCCTTTTTCTATTTAAACATTTTCCCACACAATACATTTTGATCATAGTCTTTTCACTTCCCCAAATGCTTCCAGACCCCTTTCACTTTCCTCCTCACCCAGCTTCATATTCTGTCTCTCAAAGAAAAAGAGACAAACATTAACATTAAAACAAAATCACCAAAGACAAAAAAATACCCAAACAAAATGACACACACACTTCTCCCCCACAAAACAAAACCTCCAAATAATGTATGGAGTCTGTTCATGTTGGCCAACTCCTCTTATGCCTGGGCCTGCTAGGGAGTATGGCTGAAGCACCTAGTGGTATCCGTTTGGAGAAAATTGAGCTTCCTTTTCCAGAAGGCATCAATTGCAAAAGCTTTCAGGTGGGGTGGGTCTGCAGTTCAACCTTTCCTTCTCAGTGCTGCGACTTTGGTTTGAAACTATGCAGGTGATATGTGTGCTGTCAGCGTGTCTATGAATTCATAAGTTTATGAATCCTATTGTTTCTTTGGAAGTAATTCCTTGGAGTCATCCACCACATTTGGTTCTTACGATCTTTCTACTACCTGTTCTGCATAGGTCCCTGAGGTTTTAGGTGAGGAATTTGATAAAGCTATGCCACTTGGGAATGGAAACTCCAAAGTTTCTTACTTCCCGCACGTTGTTTAGCTGTTTGTCTCTTTGTTAATTACTATTTACTTAAAAAAAAAAAGCTTCTCTGGTGGGGGTTGAGAGATACACTGATCTATTGGTTTAGCATATGCTCTTTTAGCAATGGTTACAAGGTAGAACTCAATATTTATGAACAGATGAACAGATAAATGAATTGGAGAATAATAACAAATTACGGTATTTGTCAGCCATAAAATCATTGAAATTCTCATATATGCTGCAGTCAATTTGAAGTTGAGAAACATTCCAAGTAAAACAAATTAGATACGAGAAGGGAAGGTGTGGACAAGGGACTATAATGAATATTTATAGTAAAAAAGTCAAAGGCATAGAGTTGGTTACAGGAAGCCAGGTGAGAAGAGAATAGGGACTTATTGTTGTGAGTTCTTCTTCAGGATGATGGAGTTCTAGAGACTGGACAGTGGTTGTGATAGTTAATGGTTAGTGACAACTGACACCTTGATAGAGTCTAGACTCCCTTGGGAAACTGACCTCTGTGCATGTTGTGGAAGTTTATCTTGGTTGTAGTAATTAATACAATAAGTCCAGTCTTGGGACCGTTCCCTGTGCGTGAAATTGTGAACCATATGAAATGACACAGTGTGAGAAGTGCTAGTATCGCATTAGATCCTTTCTGTTGCCTGATCATGGCTGTCATGTGGTCAGCCACTTCACGCTCCTGCTGCCTCAACCTCGACGCCATTTCTTCCCTTCCCTTCCCTTCTTTTCTTTTCCTTTTTCTTTTCTTTTCTGTCTTTCTCTTTATTGTTTTCTTTCTCTTTCTTATTTTCTTTCTTTCTTTAATAGTATTTGAGACATACTTAAGTTTAGCTGTTTTTTTTTATTTGAAATTAATACTTACCAGACTTCACATTTTTAAAATGAAAACACAACTAATACTGCACTTACGGGTATTTTAATAGCTCTTGTGTTATTAATATTATAAAAACTCTCCCCTTATGAATTAGAAAATGTCATGTAAACACAGTTCTCACTTGAAGATTTTCTAATGAGCAACTCCCTAGGTAACTCTTAAAATGTTTTAGAAGATCAGTTCTCTATCATGAGAAGGATATTTTCCGGGGTTTTTACATAATGACAGGCACATTACAAAATTCCCCAGAAAGGTAGCAATCATTCGTATTTTTTGTGAAATTAAAATAGAAAAACCTCCACAAAAATATGCCTATCATTAATAGCTCTCTTGCAGAACTATCTATTAATCCTACAGAAGTATATTTCCATGGATCAATAAATATTTTTGTAAATTATATTATTTTTTTAAAGTTCTGCCATAATGTACATGTACATAAAATTTGAAATCATAGTTTTTCCAAATATGTCTGTTGGAGCTAAAAGCAAAGTGATCCATAGATCATTCCATGTGCTTTCAGCATGTATGACTCAAAGCACAGTTTTACTGCTGACTCAAAAGCCCTGGAGAAGTGGGTTTTCCAATGGAAACTGTGAGAGGCCGCTCACTGTCGGGACACCAACAGGCACCATTATGATAAATGGGTCTGTGGGAAACATGATACAGGGTCACAGGTAATTAATAGCAGAAGTAAAATAAAATATAGGCTGCCATTCCACCGAGAGCATGATGCAATGGGAGAAATCTCTAATAAAACACAAAGAATGTCTATTTAGCAAAGAACAGCAAGGAAAGGCTTGTAAAATAAATCAAAAGCTGGGGTTATAACTTTAAGAAGTCATTGCACTTTACCTTATAATTAGGAGTTTTAGAAAAACACCATAAAATTCATCCTTAGCTACACAAAATTACTCTACATAGTAGACTATGAAGGCAATGAAATATGAACTCAGGCACTCAAGCCAGCTAATGACATCCAGGATTTTCTAGTTGGAAAGTCCAGCTGTAAGCAGTCCAAAAATAAGGCTCCTTGCTATACAAATGGAATGTAACATACATGACTAGAACAAAGAATCACAGGGATGCATCGCCTCTTCCTCAGCGTTATGACATGAATGAGTTCAGACACACACACACACACACACACACACACACACACACACGCACGAGCACACACACACACACACACACACACACACGTTTATATATTACCTTTATAGATCAAGAATATCTGCAAACTTTTAGGTTATATGTTTGTTTGTTTTATTTTAGATCTTTGAATATTACAGTAACTGTAGTTATTTAATTTTTCTTTCTTTCTTTTTTTTTAGAGAATGAGTGACTTCCACTATATTACTGAAAATCACTACTTTCCATTTCACACAGGACTTCAATTTGACTATTAACATCCAAGAAAACTCAGAGCTTGTGAGCCGATGGTGTTCTTTTATAAAATAAATACACACTGCTGATTTTTTTCTAAAATAGACTGCCCAAGGATTGATACAGTTGTGAGTGTGTAGGGTGGATAAGGGGGAGAAAGAGAGAGATAGAGAGATAGAGGAGAGAGAATGATTATGACAGATTATTGACCTAAAACTTTGAAAAGATTGGCATCAATCCCATCTTGCTTCATGGCCTTGGGGTGGCAAGAAATTAATCCTGTATGTTAGATGTGATGACTGAATCCCCAAGAGCGTCTGACTGACTGAGTTCTCATAGTGAAATCACTGGAGGGAGCTATGATAGCCACCTACTTATGTGCTAAAGTTTTTTTTTTTAATTTTAACACATAGCCCCTGTAATTCTAGAAATGAATAAAATCCTTGCCTGAATGAAAAACATTCTCAATTGCTTCATAAGGACAGATTTGGGCTGAATGATTGAAATGAGTGTGCTTCTGGTAGGAATACCTAGGCAGGCATTGCCATGGTTTCACGAATAGCATTTGATATAAAATCAACTTTGCTATTTTTCCATTACTTATTTGAAGATAACAATTATCTAATGGAGTTACATATGCCCTTTTCTCCCAGCTGAACTTTTAAAAAATGCCTACTACACTTTTGAAATGAGTAATTCTTCTCTTCTTGTTTGACCCAGGCAAGCTTTTGCTTTGAAAATGATTTTGAATCAGATTCTCTATGGTGAGAAAAGAAAAGAAAGCGACAGGAAAAATAATGAACACTTAACCTTGAATTCTAAAAAGCACTTCTCTAACCTCCTAGGAACATATTTCAATTCTTCTTGTTGACTAAGCAACTGATAGTATCTGCTTCCACTTTCCAGGTTAGTGAGTTTATAATTTTATAGTTGGGTTGTAATAATAATTGAAATTTTCATATTTTTGTCTTAAAGATAAAGTGGAAGTGTGATGGTCTAGTAGTTTTATGTTCTGTTTTAATTGTATTTCTGATCTTATGCAGGGGTAAGGGAGACCCATTAATATTAAAAACATTGAATCTATTAATTTAGGGATATGAACAGATATAATTAAGTTATAATCTTTGCTTGCTTGCCTTGTCTGCTGTTTTGATAGCCATACGAAGCGAGGGCTAGAGGAGATGCAAACTGGCTACCCAGAACACTTGCTGTAAACTAGCAGACACAGTGAGTTCTAATATGACACTCATAGCAAAAGAACAAGCTAAAAAGAAACACTACAGATCACCAAGCTTTTATATTTCCCACATAAAAGAAGATTAGTTCCCATGAAATAACTTCAGTGACAATTACAAGGTAGTTTCTGTATGAATATTTATATATGGTAAAAATGCCATCCATGTTAACATGTATGTAATTTCTGATGAAAAGATCTAAATTATTTAGCTACTGTATTCCTAGGTTTTGATTTCTTTACAGGAGCATGCTTTTATTTAAATATTCATTCAGCATCAAAACATATGCTGAGACTCCTGGCCAAACTTTGGGCAGAGGGCAGAGAATCTTATGAAAGAAATGGGACATAGAAAGACCTGGAGGGGACAGGAACTCCACAAGGAGAGCAACAGAATGAAAAAAATCTGGGCATAGGGGTCTTTTGTGAGACTGATACTCCAACCAGGGATCAGGTAAAGAGATAACCTAGACCCCTGCACAAATGTAGCCCATGGCAGCTCAGTGTCCAAGAGGGTTCCCCAGTAATATGAACAGGGACTGTCTCTGACATGAACTCAGTGGCTCGCTCTTTGACTACCTCCCTCCCTGTGGGGTGCAGCCTTACCAGACCAGAGAAAAGACAATGAAGCCAGTCCTGATGAGACCTGATAGACTAGGGTCAGATGGAAGTGGAGGAAGACCTTCCCTATCATTGGACTGGGGAAGAGGGAGAAAAAGAGAAAAAGAGGGAGGGAGGGTGGGATTGGGAGGGGATGGGGGAGTGGGCTACAGCTGGGATACAAAATGAATAAACTGTAATTAATAAAAATAAAATAAAAATTAATTAAAAATATTCATTCAGTCAACAAACTAGCCTCCATCTTATAAACCCTGACTCCAATCATGTAAAAATTTGTATAAGAAGTATTTATAAAAATTCCCTTTTGTATTTTTATTGCAAACTAAATCTAAAATGAGATTTCCTATTTAGTATTTATGTTTTAACCATTAGCTAAAGTTACAGACTTTTGCTTTATCTAATCCTTCATTTGTTTTAAAATTAGTGAATGTAATAACATAAAAATATTAAAATGTTTTCCATTTATTCCTTGATTATTATTAAATTAACTTATTTTGACTGTTTAAATATGGAACATGTAAGAACACTTACTTTTTAAATTTTGTACGTACGTTTTAAACTGTGGTTACAGAATTAATCATCCAACTCTTTTGTGGGATTTTAGGTAATAAAATATGTTTATTGCTTTTATGTTGCTTTGTCTTAAATAGCACATAGGAGCAGCTTAGTGGCTCACAGTTCAAGAGAACAACACATCTTGGCAGGGAAGGTTTGGTGGTGGTAGGTCTGGATCTGTGTTGGTTACGTCTTGGTGGACAGAGAAGCAGGAACGAGGACTGAATGGGACATGGCTATGAAGCCCAAGGCCCAATTCGCCACCTCTTTGACCCATTTCCTTCAGTTAGGCTTCATTTCTTAAAGGTAAACTTTCAAAGAGGGCCTCTAGAGGGATCCCATGTATTCTCACAAAAAAGCAGGTGTGCATGTCTGTAGGGGAAGAATTCCACATTTAAATTACAAGAATAGATTTACACTAATAATAAAATGTAAGTAACTTCTTAAACCTCATACCAAAATTCTAGACATTGTAGCTCAGAGTATATTTCAAATAAGGCAAAATTCTATAATCTGAGCTAATTGTCCTACACATTTAAAATGAAATCAATAGCCTAATTATATTGCTTAATTTTTAAAGATTAAGGTAATTAGTTATATATATCTATATCTATCTATCTATCTATCTATCTATCTATCTATCTATCTATCTATCTATAATTATCTTAATTAGTATGTATGTGCATTTGCGTAATTTATGTTAAATGGGTGCACTTGTCCACAGATTTCAAAGGAAGGTTCCAGGTCTGGCGCTGGAGTTACAGACAGTTGTGAGTTTCCTTATGTGGATGTTGGAAATGGAAATTGAGTGTTCTGTTGAAGGGCAGCAGGAGCTCTTCACAGACAAGCTATCTGTCTAGCCCTGATTCCACTTTGAACCAGTTTTTTTTTTTAAGCTTTCAAATGTTTAAGTGACAAAACAAAGGAAATATGAGAATGGAAAATGGGTAGATAAGTTTACTATAAAGATATTAACACTATTCTTATTTGTTTCATATTTTTTATTAATTACACTTTATTCACTTTGTATCCCCCCATAAGCCCTTCCCTCCTCCCCTCACAGTCCCACCCTCCCCCCCTTCTTCATGCATGCCCCTCCCCAAGTCCACTGATAGGGGAGGTCCTCCTCTCCTTCCTTCTTATTGTAGTCTATCAGATCACATCAAAAATGGCTGCATTGTCATCTTCTGTGCCCTGGTAAGGCTGCTCCCCCCTCAGAGGGAGGTGATAAAAGAGCAGGCCAATCAGATTATGTCAGAGGCAGTCCCTGTTCCCATACTATGTAACCCACTTGGACACTAAACTGACATGGGCTACATCTGTGCAGGGGTTCTAGGTTATCTCCATGCATGGTACTTGGTTGGAGAATGAGTCTCTGGGAAGACCTCTGTGTTCAAATTTTCTGGTTCTGTTGCTCTCCTTGTGGGGTTCCTGTCCTCTCCAGATCTTACTAGTTCCCACTTCTTACATAAGATTCAATGCACTCTGCTCAATAGTTGGCCATAAGTCTCAGCGTCTGCTTTGATAGTTTGCAGGGCAGAACCTTTCAGAGGCCCTCTGTGGCAGGTTCCTAGATTGTTTCCTCTTTTCTTCTTCTTCTGATGTCCATCCTCTTTGCCTTTCGGGGTGAGGATTGAGGATTTTAGTCAGGGTCCTCTCTCTTGATTAGTTTCTTTAGATGTAAAGATTTTAGTAGGTTTATCCTATATTACATGTCTATATGACACCTTGTGTATCTTTCTGCTTCTGGTACAGCTCACTCAGGATGATCCTTTCCAGGTCCCACAATTTACCTGCAAATTTCATGATTTCCTCATTTTTCATTGCTGAGTAATATTCCATTGTGTAGATTCACCACAATTTCTGCATCCATTCTTCAGTTGAGGAGCATCTGGGCTGTTTCCAGCTTCTGGCTATTACAAATAAGGCTGCTACAAACATGGTTGAGCAAATAAATGTCCTTATTGTGTACTTGTGCCTCTTTTGGGTATATGCCTAGGAGTGGTATAGCTGGATCTTGAGGAAGCACTATTCCTAATTGTCTGAGAAAGTGCCAGATTGATTTCCAGAGTGGTTGTCCAAGTTTACATTCCCACCAGCAATGGAGGAGGGTTCCCCTTTCTCCACAACCTCTCCAGCATGTGTTGTCCCTTGAGTTTTTCATCTTGGCCATTCTGATGGGTGTAAGGTGAAATCTCAGTGTCATTTTGATTTGCATTTCCCTGATGGCTAATGAGGTTGAGCATTTCTTTAAGTGTTTCTCTGCCATTCGATATTCCTCTACAGAGAATTCTCTGTTTAGCTCTGTTCCCCATTTTTTAATTGGATTACTTGGTTTGCTGCTTTTCAGCTTCTTTAGTTCTTTATATATACTGGATATTAGCCCTCTGTCAGATAAAGGGTTGGTGAAGATTCTTTCCCAATCTGTAGGCATTCGTTTTGTTTTGATGATGGTGTCCTTTGCTTTACAGAAGCTTTTCAGTTTCATGAGGTCCCATTTCCTGATCTTTGACAAAGATGTCAAAGCCATACAATGGAAAAAAGATAGCATCTTCAACAAATGGTTCTGGTCTAATTGGATGTCTACATGTAGAAAAATCCAAATAGATCCATACTTATCACCCTGCACCAAACTAAAGTCCAAGTGGATCAAAGACCTCAACATAAAACCAGACACATTAAATCGGTTAGAAAAAAAAGTGGGCAAGACCCTAGATCTCATTGGTACAGGAGACAACTTCCTGAACAGAACACCAATAGCACAGGTTCTAAGAGCAACAATCAGTAAATGGGACCTCATGAAACTGAAAAGCTTTTGTTTCATATTTTTATATTTTTTCTATGGCTTCTGCTGTGTCCAAGACAATTAATACAAATAAAATGGTTGGAGTTAGAATTTGAAAATGGCTATAATTTTTTTGGTTTGAGACCCAGTTAAGATTTGGAATATGAGCCAACTTTCTGAGCAGATGTGAATTGTAGGCTTGAATACCAGGAAAAGCACATCAGCATGGCAGCTAATGTTAGAATGGCTGTTCTTGGAAATAGTGGTCTACCTTGGAGGAATTTGTGGAATCTGAAGGGATTTCAAGTAAAATTTTCAATTCAGTTTATGAAGGGTTTTGGCGTTACTTCAAAGACTCATGGTCCTCAGATTTGTTCTTCAGCTCTGTTACCTACTAACTTTATTTGGAGGATGTAATTTAAACCCTATGTTTCAAGGAATCTTCTTGCCAGTCAGATTATAACTAATGGATTCATATTCCAGATCTCAGCAATAGAATTCTTCATTGCTCAAGTAAAGGATAATTGATTTTTTAACGTTATTAATATTTTACTTTCTTATTGAACTGGCTTACATTTTATACATTTCAACCAAATCGCTAATTATATTCTAAATATTACTTTCAACATGTGTGATGGATGTATTTTTCTTCTTTCTGCACTGTTTTATAAATGTATTAGAAATACATTTTTTATAAATGTATTTATAAATGTTTTATAAATGTATTTGAGAAAGGTCCATATATCGGTTGCCATTATAGTTATTTCAAGTTGAGTATTCAATATAACTCATCCACAAGATTGGTAAAGGATGCTAGTTAATGGTTGAGACATCAAGCAGACAGTCAATCTGAGTGGCACACCATGGCCACTTTGAATGGAGGCTTACTGTAGCGCAACTTCTACACGAGACCAACTTCGTTTAGGTAGCTTGCTGAGTGAGAATGGTCCAGCAGTGGACCATACACTTCCTTTATGACCTAAAACTAGGAAGTTATGAAATTTTACTTTCTTCTTTGTGCAACTGGTGGAAATAGTTTCAACCTCACACAGATTCAAGAAGAGAAATAGACATTATCTCTAACTGAGAAAAAATGTTGCCAAATGGATGACATTTTAAAAACTTCCAAATTTATTCATTAACAAACTGGTTATGTATAAATTGACTCTAAATTTATTACTTTTTCAATCCCCCAAGTTTCTATCTTGTCATATGGGATATTTTCCTTTTAGCTAAAGTTCAAGTAAGCCTTTTATTTCTTGGAACTGTTTCAATTATTAAGTTTAATATGCAACAGTGTATACTGTAGCTCAATTTTACTTCTCATATGGTAGTAAACTGATATTTTTAATGTAAGAAAGAAAATTCACTTTGATTTGCGCATACAGCACTTTCCTTTAGAAACATTTTGCATTATGGAATTATTTTTAACAAATGCTTTCTTATCACTAAAAACAAGGCATTCTTTATTCAATAGATCATCAAATGACTTTCTTATTGTAAATGTTAGAAAAAATTAATCAAAATAAAAAAGCAGTACAGAGCTTGGGCAGAAAGTACATCTAGTCAGACAAACTATATTGGGAGTCAAGTTTTCTAGGCAGATGCCTATTGTGACAATTTTAGCATTAATATTCTGATTTGTGGTGAGCACAGTATTTTTTTTACATTCTTTTTTCTTTATTAATTACACTTTATTCACTTTGTATCCCCCCTGTGGTTCTCTCCCTCCTCCAGTCCCAATCCCTCCCTTCTTCCACCCTCTGCATGCATGCCCCTCCCCAAGTCCACTGATAGGGGAGGACTTCTTTTCCTTCCTTCTGATCCTAGTCAATTAGGTCTCATCAGGAGTGGCTAAGTTGTTTTCTTCTGTGGCCTGGTAATGCTGCTTCCCCCTCAAGGGGAAGGTAATTAAAGAGCAGGCCAATCGGTTCATGTCAGAGACAGTCCCTGTGCCTATTACAATGGAACCCACTTGGATACTGAACGGCCATGGGCTACATCTGTGCAGGGGTCTTAGGTTATCTCCATGCATAGTCCTTGGTTGGAATATCAGTCTCAGGAAAGGCCCCTGTGCTCAGATTTTTTGGCTCTTTTGCTCTCCTTGTGAAGTTCCTGTCCTCTCTAGGGAGGACTCTTGCTAAAATGCTCAATTCCTATCCAGAAAGGCAAAGAGGCTGGACATCAGAAGAAGGACAAAAGAGGGAACAAGTCAGGAGCCTGACACAGAGGACCTCTGAAAAGCTCTGCCCTGCAGACTATCAGTGTAGATACTGAGACTTATGGGCAACCTTTGGGCAGAGTGCAGGGAATCTTAGGAAAGAAGTGGGAAACAGTAAGATCTGGAGAGGACAGTGTTTTTTCTTTTAATTAATTTATTTTTATTTGCTTTGCATCCTAGTTTTAGCTCCATCCTTCCCACTCTCCCTCCTTCTCCTACCCCCTCACCTATTCCTTAGAAAAGGGGGTTTCCTTTTCCATCCACCCCACCTGATCAAGTTGCATCAGGATTGAGTATGTCCTCTGCCCCTGGCAAGGCAGTCCTTCTAGGGGGAAGTGATCAAAACCTGGCAAGTGAGTCCTGTGGAAAAGTGAGCGGAAAGAGGGAAGGACCTGGAGTTGACAGTAGCTCCACAAGCAGACCAACAGGGCCAACTAGCCAGGGCCTAGAGGGTCTTGCCGAAAGTAAGGACCATGTATGAACTGGATTTAAGCCTCCTACAAAGATGTAGCAGAAGGACAGCTTCGGCTTCATGTGTGTCCTCTAGAAAAGGAAATGAGGACAGCCTCGGAGAAGGAGTAATCTTTTAATCTGTACATCATCTAAGACACGAAGAGTTTGTTTTGGAAGAGAGTATTTTCTCACCACCTTCCAACATCTCCCGAGAAGATTCTGACACTGTTGTTGAGTTGCAAGGTGTTCCTTCAGGAGGAGGAATCCTAACAGGTGGCTGGCTAAGCTGATGCCTCTTTGCCTTGACTGTTCCCTGCGTCTCTGAAAGTTCCTCTCTCACCTGACCTAATTGCTCTCACTATTAAAGTTCTCTTTCATAAAATACTTTATTTAGAGATTATAGATTCATTATAGTTATAAGAAATAATTCAGACCCATTTTTTTGCCCAATGATAAAACTTTATAATATGTTAGCACTGCCTGGCAACTGGTATCTAACATGTGGGAAGTTCATTTCTATTTCAGCATTTGTGTGTGTCGCATGTGTTGTGTTTGTGTGTGTATCATGCTTGTGTGTGTTTGTGTGTGGTGGTGGTGATGCGTGTATGTGTGTGTAGTGAAATTTACCTCATGCATATGTTAACCAAAACAGTTAAAATTTTTTAAAAAAAGTTTATTGCTAGAGAAATCTGTTTCTGTTTCTTTATGGTCAATCCTCTACTATCCCTATTAACTTAACATCAGATTTCTCACACGTATGTAACATGTTGTACATACACAATAAATATAATGTAACTAAAAGGCAGGGTGTGGTAGTTTGAATGAGATACTTTCCTTAATCTCAATCATTTGAACACTTGGTCTCCACTTGGTGGCACTCAGGGCAGTGGAGGAGTTGTGGTGACTCATGCCATTACTACTTAACTTTCCTTGCTGTGCCTGCCTTTCATGATAAGTCCTAAAGCTGAGTGGGGGCTCACAGCTCTAATCCCAGTATGGGGAGGTAGAGGTATGTGACCCTATGAGTTTGGGGCCTTTCTGGTCTACAGAGTGAATATCAGGACAGCCAGGTCTACACAGCAAAACCCTGTCTCAGAAAAGGAAAAAAAAAAAGTACTCAGCTTCTAATTGCAACTGTCATTTGGCTATCTGCTTCCATGCTGTCCTTGCCATTTTATGAACCCTATCTCTCTGGAACTCTAATCTCAAATATATGCTCTTCTTTATGTTGTCTTGGACCTGGTGTTTAATCACAGCGGTAGAAGGAAACTAATATAGAGAAAAAAATGACAGGCACATACTAACAGTACAGTTTTAATTGAAAGTGTTCTTAGAGGCGATTTAGCTACAAGCTTATAATTACTCTTCCGTAACTGTAGCTAACAGACTATTCATAAGCAACAGTTCCTCCTGTTTAAATGCCCCGTGTGAATTCTCTGAAGGAGTGCTGTGCATATCAGTATATAAAGTTTTAAATGTGATCAACTGTTTTCTTCTTGCTTGTTAACTTATGCAATCCAAACCTTTCAATTGTGTTGTTTTAACAGCACCCCTTGTAGAGCAACCATTTCCCAATGGCATATTGAGGAGAATTAAACAGGAGATTATGAAACAATTAAAAGAAGCTCAAGATATGTGTTGCTTTATTATAATAAGGAAAGTAACATTATCAACATTCATATTAAAGCTTTTATCACATGTCATTTCTAGTTATTTATTCTTTAAAGCTACTTTAAAAGTAGATGACCTTTAGTTGAATGAGGAGCTTTCGGCTCATCATCTCATCTCTTTGAATCCAGACCCAATAATGATTTTAATTTATAAATTTGTTTGTAATATCTATTATAAGTTTCTTAACTACTCTGTCACCTTCCTCACCGATAATTTGGTATAACCTCTATTTAATATAAAAATGAAGTTTTGTTTTAGTCTTTCAATCCTAATAGTCTTATTATTAGAAATAAATTTTACACATTTATCCTTTATTAAGATGATTTTTTTAATTCCCCAATTTAGTTAATGTGTGTTCAAGTTTGCCTGAAAACTACACCTACAAAACTCCAAGATGCTTGTTTCCAGACTTGTAGGGGAGTCAGTTCAAATCTTATTCAACTGTCAAAACCTTTCTCCTTGATTTCTACCAAGCATCACCATGTGATAACAGCTGTTTCAGACCAGTTTCTATATTAGCCCATGACAACAAGGAACATCACCTTCAATGCATTAACCCTCTGAAAACTCACAAACCGATTTTGAAAAAGAGACTTACTTATTTTTATTTTAGATGTATTAGTGTTTTCCTGAATGTATTTATGTGTATCGTGTATGTGTTGGTGTCTGCAAAGCCAAAAAAAGGGCAGCGGATCTCTGGAAATGTATGGATGGTTTTGAACAACTATGTGGGTGCTTAGAATTGAACCTTGGTTCTCTGCCGGAGGAGCAAGGGCATTTAACCTCTGAGCCATTTCTCTAGCCTTACATTCACCAATTTTTACTGCAGTACAAATCATAATGTTTAATTCAGCTGATGTTCACAGAACCTCATGAAGGAATGTCTGGTGGGGCTGGTGTAAATCTGGTGCAGTTCTCTTCATGTGAACATCTATGCACAGATGTTTTTCCAAAATTCAAAGTTTCTTGTTTCAAAAACTTAAACTCCAGACTATGAACTTTCCTTGCACATTTTCCATTATTGTCAAGTTGTTAACAAATATTATGTCAATTTCTCTATCTGTCTGAGAGGTGAAAGCAGACAGTGGGTGTGTGTGAAAGCATGTAAATGTTTTTGTTTGCACTAGCTGTGGTTTGTGGACCACATGAGGAATAACATTCCTGATAATGATTGGTTTTAACTGGTTAGTTTATTCATCTGGAATCCTCTAGGGAGAGTAACCACAGGACTGTCTAATTATGGTGGTGGGTGGGCATGTCTGCTGGGGATTGTCTTGTGTATTTGTTTGTTATTGTGGGAAGGCCCAGCCCACTGTGGGCAGTACCATTCCCTAGGTTAGAAACGGGACTGAACACATGTAAGCATGAATGTTCATATTCTTCAGCATTCTTGACTGTGGCTATAAATATGACTAGCTGTCTCCAGTTCCTGCCACTGTGACTTTCACAGAAATGACAGACTGTAACCTGGCAGTGTAAAATGAGTAAGTTTTTTTTCTCCTAAGTTGCTTTTTGCTAGAGTATTTTATCATGGCAACAGAAATGACAAATAGGAAGCTGTTTTAAAACCTTTTTACCATGGTAGCTTACATTTTGTATTTCTCCTAAGGGGAAAAAGAGCTAAACTATTTCGATTGCATTTTTTTTTCAAGTAATGCATGGGAGAGAGGAAATATTTGATTTTAAAATTATATGAATTGAACTTTCAAAGATGAGAAATCTGAGAAAACATAAGTACAGTTTCCTATGCAATAAAAGATTTGCTAGAAAAATTTACCTCTGATATCACCCACCCACAGATAGCTCTTCCTTTCATTTACATACTGAATAGCATGTCTGAGGAAGAGTAGAAGCATTTCTTTAAAATTTCGGTTTTATATGATTATATATTTTCATTTTTATGTAGTTTATATATTTTAGCTCTCTCTCTCTCTCTTAATCTTAGGCTGCCTTAATCTTGTCCAATTGTCCTGATTGGTTTTACTGGCTTAAGTGATCAACTTATCATCTGGTGCATGTGACCCTATTATATGCCGACTTTACTATAAAGCTTGACATACTTTTTTACTTTAAAATTTGTCAAGAAAGAAGAATCCACCTTTAATTCTGCGTAGATGAGATATAGACAATGGTACATACTGAATTCTGCTGGTATTCCAGGCAGAATAGAAACCCTCAGTTTCTGGAACTTTTAAAGCTGGGGTCATAATAAAAAATTATAGTTTCATTTTGTGCTTACTTGGGCTTTGAATTAGATACACAATTAATGGTATGTGGAATCATTGTTTAGATGCTTTTTTTTTTCTGAGCACAGTAGCTTTATTTGTGGACAGATTAGCAATAAAACCAATCTATAAACAGCTCTCCACATGCAAGTTTTGAATTTTATTCTTTCTGCTACTTAACTAGAAATCTTAGTATCTAATGACATACACAGTATACAAAAAATAATATTCTCGACTAGATTTTGAGAATTACATTACCTGGTTCGGTGACTTCTTACACATAGCAGTAAATTTTTTGAACTGTGAACACTATGAAGGCTTTATGTCAATCAGGATCTACCAGTTGTAAATTTGAACATCAAAGTATAAAATGTCAAAACGCTTGAAAATTATACTGATTACATTCCACATGGAAAGCCAGGCATTTTAATATTTTATGAATAGCTCCTGAACACATATCTGCACCTTTTTATTTACTGCACTTATTTATTGCATAGTTGCCTATTGGGATAAAATGTTTGTTAGAAGTATGGGGAGCTAGCTGTAAGGGTACAACATCAGAATTTGAGATCTTTCATAATTTAAATTCATTTTATAAATCAGTTCTGCTCATGCATGCAGATGGGGCTAATGGCACAGCTCTGGTTATTAACCTGGTGTCACCTCCAGAATGCTATGCCAAGAGATTATTTTCTATGATTACAGTCTTGGATTTTCAGTTAGATGGCCTACTTTTGAATGTATTGTCATTTTTATTTCTGTTAGCAAAACGCAGATTTTGCTGAAATGAATTAAGTTCATGGCTGACTGCCTCCTCACTCCACAGGCCGTCAGGTGAAATGGTTGCCGCTGCTGCTTACAACTCACAGCTCCGGGTCTTTCCCCAGTAAGCCTCAGCCCTATTTCTACATGCCTTTGCCTCCATCAGTTCATCGGATGAAGCTCTCATTCCTCCCTGACATCTTCATACAACCAGCCTTGCAAGCCTGAATTCAAACAAGCAGGACCTCTGTGCCGCAGAAGCTTCCGTCTTGCACAATGTTCTCCATTTGTGATGCAGTCCTTCTATTTCACGTGATAACAGCACATGAGTGGCACTAGAAAAATTCGCTAGAATTTGCAAATACTTTATTCCACTTCAGTGTTCTGCCCTTTGTTGGAATTTGGACCTATACTCCTTTGCAGACTTATAACAACATGCTTTGCATGCATGTTTGAGTGTTTTTCACATGTGTGAGTGCATGCGTGTGGTGTGGGCAGGGGTGTGTGCCCATGTGTGGAGGCCTATGGGTGACACGCATGCCTTCCTTGATCTATAGCCTATACGACACAGCGTCTCTTGATCCATCTGCACTTGCTAGCGTGGATAGCTGGCTTGCTCCGGAGACTCCCTGTCTTTGACTCCCCAGTATGGGACTCACAGGTAGCCCTCCCCCCAGCTTTTAGAGCACTTCAGGGAAAACCAAGCTCTGTCTTCACGTATGTGCAGCATGCACCTTACTTACTAGCTTTCTCCATAGGCCCTGTACTTTTGCTCTCTAAAGCATAGAAATACATCTGAAATGATATCCCTTACTGGCATGTCTCATTTTATATGAAATGATGCCTCTTGCATTTGTATATGGAAGCTGTCTGTCTGTATTGTTATATAATCATTTCTTCTGAAACTTTCCAGCATGGTTGCTGTTATGTGAAAGCTGGGAGCAAATGCTACCTTTTCGTTCTTTAGTTCTTTACTCTAGTAACCTTTGTTTCCACTTGTGTTCCTTGGATTTCTCTTTCAACAGTATTACCGTACATGCCTCTTAATTATCTATCAAAAGCAAAAGTCCTCAAACAACGGGCCTGCTTTAGAGGCTGTCTGTTCTCTCTCACCTCTCCTCTTCAGCTACAGGGTTCTCCATTTTAAATTCTCCTGCACAGCCTGAGTACACACCTCTCCTTCTTTGAAATATTTCCTCCCAGATAGTCCACGGCTTCTGTCAAATTTTTTGTCCAAGTGTCACTTTCTTTACCACATTTTCTTAAGACCCCTTTGTAATCTGTACTCTTGACTGATCCCAAAGCTCCTCTTCTGGTTCTGATTTTCACCACTGAGTTCATCCTTTTCTAGTCCATGATGTAACTATTACTCATAATGTGCATAGCTGGCTCCCATAGGTGATGTTCAGTTGTAATTGTCAGCTCGGCACAGTCTTGAATCAGCTGGAAAGAGTCTTACTGGGAATTGTGTGGATTTTGTTGGCCTGTGGGAAGGCCAGGGAGGAATTTTCTTCACTGAGTGATAGAGGTTGTACCACTGACCCTGAGTGTGGACAGGGCCATTTTATGAACTGGGTTCAGGACTGAATTCACTTCACATTTTAAAGTTATTTTTTATTTTTATTTTTTACAATTTATTCCTTATATATCCCGATTAAATCCCCCTCCCTCAACTCCTCCCAGTCCCACCCTCCCTTTGTCTTCTTCACTATCCCCTTTTCCTGGTCCGCTGAAAGGGGGAGTTCTCCTCCACTTCCATCTGTCCATAGCTTACCAAGTCTCACCAGGACTGTCTGGATCCTCTGTCCCTGTGGCCTGGCAAGGCCGCATCACCCATGGGCAAGTGATCAAAGAGGAGGCAACCGAGTTCATGGCCGTGTCAGCCTCTGCTCCCCTTACTTGGGAATGCACATGGAGACTCGGCTGCAGGGATATTTGCTCAACCCTGTTCATAGCAGCTTTATTCATAATAGCCAGAATCTGAAAACAGCCTAGATGTCCCTCAACGGAGGAATGGATACAGAAATTGTGGCACATTTAGACAATGGAATACTACTGAGCTATTAAAAATAAGGAAATCATGAAATTTTCAGGCAAATGGATGGAACTAGAAAAGATCATCCTGAGTGAGGTAACCCAGAAACAGAAAGACACATATGGTATACACTCACTCATAAGCGGATATTAGCCATATAGGATAGGATAGCCATACTAAAATCAGTTCACATTTTTGCTGCCCTGATTTCCCTGCTATGACGTGAGCTAAAACAAGCTCCTTCTCCCATAAGTTGCCTTTGTCAGATATTTTATCACAGTAAGAGAAGTGATAAAATCACTGATTACCCAGCTACAGTGTAAGCCCACCAAGATTGGGCGTTTGTTAGCTTTGGTTACTGGAGTATCCTGCGTTCTCTGAATGATACCTAGCATAAGGAGTGTGGTCACTGTGGAAGTGCTGAACGGTTATAAATCCCTCTAAAGTAATTAATGACTACTAATCACTTAATTTTTTCCTCACATTATTCCTAGATTCCAAGGAATCACAACTAAAATCAAGAGTCTATCACCGTTGGAAAATCTAAGGTTCATATAGAAATAGAAAAGGCTTAGACTAGCTGCATTAACCAAGAAAAAATTAAAAAGACAGAGTGAAATCAAAAGACCAATTTTCCTCAGTTGCGAGGACAGTGCAGCTTTATCCATCATCAAGACAGCTGCATATTGTCTTAAAGAGAGACAGATCAGTGAAGTAGAGCATAGCACCCAGAAACAGATTCACATGAATACTGACAATTGATTTTCGTAATAAGGAGAATAAAGCCAGTTTCTTGGGAAGAAAGTGTTGCCAATTACGGTGAGAGCATGATGGTAACAGGCAACTTGTGAGCTATAGCTTAAACTACATGTAAAAACCACAGACAGACCTGCAAATATAAGCCATCTTAAAAGAATCATAGGTGTTATCTTTGCCGCCTTCCATCCGGTGGCTCTGAACCTTCCTAGTACCACAACCCTTTAGCGCACTTCCTCATGTTGAAGTGACCTACAACCATAAAATCATTTCATTGCTACTTCATAAAAGTGATTCTGCTACTGTTATGAATTGTAATGTAAATATGTTTTCCCATGCTCTTGACCACCCCAAAAGGGTGCCTTTCTTAGAAAGTAATATTCAGTTTTCCTTTCTGAAATGACACTGCATACACTAAAGCAAGCCATGTGGAACTGCCAGCTAAATGAGGTATGGTAATTAAGCGTAATTATATTCCTTCTGTTTGTGGTGCTTGTAGCTCATTCCTACAGCCTTTAAACCTGAACCATCTTTGACAACGAATCCAAATGAGGTGATAAGTGAGCAGGCATCACCAGTGCTGAAGCCTTTTTTCCCAGAGTGCTGAGTGGTTCCTGAAGTGTTTTTTCTGGTTGTGGCAGAAGAGTATTTAGTGAGGTGTTTCCCTTCCAGGAACCTCACAGATGGCTTTCTTGCCCCTCCTCCTTGTTCTGTGTTGTTCGTCCACCCACCATGAGGATTCTTTCCTTCAGTTCCTTTCTCAGGAGAGATGAGCCTGAGCCGGATAAGGCTCAGCTGTGAGCACTTCTGGGAAGGGAATGTTCAACACTAAGCACGCACAAAGCAAAACAAAATATCTGGAATGCATCTACCTAATATCTCTAGCCTGAGAGCAAAAGGATAAGGCACTTTGGTACTCTAAAGACATGATCTTTTTTAGAAATTTTTATTATTTTATCTTTTTAATATTAAATATTAAGTAGATGTTCTCAAAACTCTTAACCAGTTGGTTTTGAGTTTTTAAGGTTTTTATGCACTGGGATTCAAACACTTTCAGGAAGATGGTTTGCACTTAGACAACATGTGCCTTCGAGTGGTTCCCGCATTCTGAGACACACCAGGAGTATTTTCCCCCAGCCTTTGTTCTCGGAGGCCATTTACGGTTGTAGAATGCTCAGTTTAATCCTTGTTTCCAAACTCAATAATAAATAAAGCCTCAGGGATGAAGCCACATTGTCTTAAAGCTGTTCTGCAGGGAAAATATATAGCATTGGAGTGTCTACAAATGTGTTTTCTACAAATTTAATGGCCATATTATTGTAGTTGAACGCTATAAGGAGGAGAAAGATTGAATACCATTTCGGATGGGTAGATATAATCACGATGAAACATTTGGCACTGTGCTCCTGGTGTTTTAATATGTGCAGAGAATATAAGGTGGAGCCCAGTTTATTTGCCATAGCACTAACATCAAGCTAACTATTTAACTCAAATGTGGGACCTGAACCTTTATGCACAGAGTAACTCCTCTGTTAGCAAGGTTTGGATCGGCTCTTACAGAACTGCCAGTGAAACAGAGAACACGATTTCCTGACCTCGGGAAATTTGAAATTTGATGGATCTTCTAACTTTCTGAAGCTTTGCAGTCCAAATAATTCAGTATGTTTTCCTTAAAAAACAAATAAGGCTGTGAACACAGCAGTTTCTTGAAATGGTGATTTCTTTCCAAACCAGATCAACACAGCCGTAAATGTAGAGGGGAAGGAAATAGCATATGTCCCTGTAAGTGGCAAGTGATTTGAATAATTGACCCTGCATTTAAGAGGTTCCATCAAATCAATATTTAGGTGGCCTTGCCTGGTTTATAGAAATTTTCTCTCAACTAAAGTTTGTTATTTACATGGACTTACCAAAGTGTAAGAGGCCTAGAGGTAGGTTCTCATGTTAGCTTTAGTTACATTATGGCAGACTTGCATTAGCTTTGGTTGAGTGATAAGTAAATTTTATATATATATATATATATATATATATATATATAT